>NC_091338.1:5324342-5421842 GCF_038502225.1 Cherax quadricarinatus
TACTCGATAAGGACCAACAAACTTTTGATCAAGCTTTGGCATTGCAGACGTTTTGTTAAAGTTAATCAGCATAACTCTCGAACCTACTTTGATTTTGGATGGCTTTGCTCGAGTGTTTGCGACTCTTGTAAATTCTGCTGTTGATTTATGAAGTGTTTCACGGATTCTTCTAAAAACACTTTGAGCTAAGCTGGTACGAGTTGCTATGAAATCATCAGGGTTGTAATTTGGTTTCGGATTAGAATATAACAACTCATAAGGCAAACGTTTATCTACACCATACAATGCATAATGTGGAGTGTCACCTATAGAAACATTGTAAGCAGAATTTATAGCACACTGCACATCAGGTATAACTTCATCCCAAGTTTCACTGTTGGGATTGATAGTGGCTCTCAAGACATCAAGTACTTTCTTATTGGTTCGTTCCGCTAACCCATTGCTGGCAGGATGATGAGGAACAATGGTGGATTTAGAGATCTTGTACAAGGTGCACAAATTTTCAAGAATCTCATTACAGAATTCACCTCCATTATCTGTTACTAGGGACTTAGGTGTGGTATGCCTGCAGATAATGCGTTCTTTAAACGCTTTAGCTACTGTCTCGGCAGTCTTATCTGCAATAGGAACTAACTCACAATATCTGGTGAAATGGTCTACCATAACACACAGATGTTTGTTACCTTGGAGGGAACATTGGAAATTAGTTAACAAATCTAGCGCAACTCTTTCCCACGGTTCGCTAGTAGTTGGATATACTTGGATTGGATTAGGACCATTAGCATTACCTTTATGTTGCATGCAGACACTACATTTCTTAACATACTCAGAAATATCAGTTGCCATACGAGGCCAAAAGTATTTCAATCTGGCTTGTTTTACTGAACGATCCATACCAGGGTGTGCAACACCTGGTACATCGTGAACTAGCTGTAAGGCTACATTCACTAGTGACTGTGGAATTACTAACTGGTATACTCTTCTGCTAGGAGTACCCAACTCGGCTGTTCGATACAGTAATTCTTGGTTCATGACAAAGTCACTGATGGGTGCTGGTGGCTTCACAGTCAGAATAAGATCTTCCTGGAGCAGGAATCGAATCACACCAGACCACATGGGATCTGTTCGTTGAGCATTCTTTACATCTTCAGCACTAAATGGAGGGTCTGCAGTTACTATACTAACATGTCGCGATAAGGCATCTGCGACTACATTTGACTTGCCAGGTAAATGCTCAAAGGTGGGATTGAACTCTTGGATAGTCAAGGTCCATCTGGCTAACCTTCCAGTAGGTTGTTTGTTCTGGAATAAAGGTATCAGTGGAGCATGGTCTGTCAAGACATGAACAGAGTACTGATAAATAATGTCTCGGAAGTGCTTTAAAGACCATACTATTGCTAAAGCTTCTTGCTCAGTTACTGTATAATTACGTTCAGCCTTTGTAAGGACTCGGCTAGCAAATGCAACTGCGTTGTACTTGCCATCGGTCTTCTGAGCTAGTACGGCACCTATGCCAATTGAACTAGCATCAGTTGTCAGATAGAAGGGCTTAGAAAAATCTGGAAATTTCAAAATTGGAGCAGATGTTAGCTTTTCTTTTAGAGTTTGGAATGCTCTTTCTTGACGGAAGGTCCAAACAAAAGGAGCATCTTTCTTAAGCAACTCAGTTAGAGGAGCAGCTATGGAAGAAAAATTGGCAATGAAAGATCTATAAAAACCTGCTAAGCCCACAAAGGATCTTACGGCATCAGCACTTATGGTGTACTTAGATGACGTAATCGTCCTCGTATCACTGACTGCCTGGCCGCCCACAGTACCCATATGTGAGGGGGTCTTTGAATACTGCCAGGTCAGCACATGAGTTCAGACAGTGACTCAGGCAGAGACGGTTGGTCGTGAGTCAACTGGCACAGTGGTTACTGGTAACTGGTTACTACTACTGAGATAATGTGTCCAATGGAAAGACGAGACGAGTACACAAAAAGAACTTAATAAGTGTAAGGGGACCAAGAATTTTTCAACACCCTCCTTTCATACATAAGAGAAATTCCCAACGTTGGACTGCGTGCGATAAGACTGGTTAATCAGCCATCAATCAAGAGTCCTGGTCTGGGAACAGGCCCCGAAACCATCATCAGGTAATCTTCGGGTAACATTGGAGTAACCAGGTAATACTGGAATCACCTTAATTCAACTCTCCTCTTCCTCTCAAACACTGAAACTTCCCCCCCCCCCTCCTTCATCACCTCTCCCTTCTACCTCATCCTTCATCTTTGTCTTCCAACACTGGAGGCCTCCCCCATCTCACCCCCAAGGGAGAGCAGAACTCGGCTGAGCATTAGTAGCGACAAGTGGAAGAATCAAAGAAGCATGGAGGTGTTAGTAATTTACAGGGAAGGAGCGTGCTGGGAATGTCAATCCTGCCGCCTTAACCTGCCCCAGGGAGCAACCAAGCAGGCAGGGAGGGAGAGAGGGAGGGAGGGCGAGGGAAGGAGGGTATGTTGAACATATTGAGGGAGGGAAGGAAATGCTGTAACGGAAGGGAGAGAAGATATGGTGAAGGACATAGGAAGAGTTGGTGAAAAAGGACCAGAAGGGGGGAAGGGGGAGAGAGAGAGAGAGAGAGAGAGAGAGAGAGAGCGCCTATATAGTGAAGGTAAGATGGTAAGGAAGCGAGAAACCAGTCACGAATAAAGAAATTAATACGAAGGCTGAGATTTCCCGGAGGGATCTATCAGCATTCTATCCGCAGTCGACCTGTAGTCTACCTGTGGTCGATCCCAGGGAATCATCGCCCCCACGGCCAGGTCCCAGACCAGGCCTCCTGGCTGATGGCTTGACAAGTCACTAACAGTGCTAGCAACACGCAACCCAGCGTAAGCACCATAGCCCGGCTTGTGTTGTGTGTTAGTGTTGTGACAATGATAAAAACATTGAACATTTAACGCAGATAGCTAGCTGAACATGGAATTGTCTCGCTATGAGAAATGCAAAATAGTCCGGCACTTATCCCTTCATCTTTTTAAAGGAAGAGGAAAAAGGGGAAGAATGAAAGAGGATGAGAGGAAGAATGCATAAAAGCAGGGAAGAACGCAAGAGGATGAGTTAGAAAGAAAACGAGAAACGGGAAAGTATAACTACAGACAACGTAGCAAACGGAAAACGGGAGTATCTTGCTAGACCGGGCCGCGGAGACGGGGATACGGGGAAGGGGCGATTACCCCTTGCAATCATCTCCAGGCATTTAGCGACAAACATCTAAATAACGTAGGCGCTGTGAAGGTATCAAAAGGTATTGCGCTGGCACCTGCAACATCAACAAGCAAGGGACCTGGTACTTACCACGCCCACAACCTTCTACGTATCACTCCTGCTGGCTCATCCGTACGTACCTGCAAAGAAACACAACAGTTATACCTTCGTGTGTCTGCCATCAAAATAAACGAAACAAATTGATCCCTCAGTACCGCCCTGTCAAGCGAGTATATAACTGTTGTAGAATCCTGAGGTCATCGCCCCTTCCCCTAATCCCTTCCCTTGTCCCGTTCCCAGACCAGGCCACCTGGTTGATGGCCTGATCAGTCAGGCTGTGCTCGTGCTAGTAGAACTCAGTTCAACACAGACTGCTAAACATTTGCACTAACAGAATTAATGATTACGTTTTCCTGTCTCATGGTAGGTAATTCTTGCACAATTCTACCTGCATTCAGTATTATCTTCGGCTCACTGTCTTCTTCATTAAATGTTATTAAATGACTCAGACATGTGCAGCTTTATTCTGAAGACGTTTCATTAACCAGTAGCTTCATAATGAAGTTATTACAGGAAGACAGTAGACGGTGAGGTCAACAGTCCCACAGCTTCATATCGTTCTAGACCATGGGGCTGAACCCTTCTCCAGGCTGAGGGATTGACCACCTCCAACTACTTCTCCAGGGGTGATGGATTGATCATCTTTACCTCGCCACTACTACTGTTGCCTACAGTACAATCTCCTCTGTATTTGACTGACGAAGTCTACAGCATAGGCGAAACGTTTCAACACTAAGATACTCAACTGTTGCACTCGTGTCTTACCCTTCAACAGCGTAGATGTTCACCCAGCTGTTGAACATGTGCCCAGTTCGCCTACTTGTCGGTGTCATATACCACTTATAATACATTTTATTAAATTTTCCCTGAGACCGCGCCACGGCGATGAGAACTACTTAAAGATATATTAAACCAAAGCATAAGCTGGAAGAAGAGTCACATTTCTCTAAGGCAAGAGAGAGAGAGAGAGAGAGAGAGAGAGAGAGAGAGAGAGAGAGAGAGAGAGAGAGAGAGAGAGAGAGACCCACGTTTTTTTTCCCACATTATTCTCGTCACTAGTGACAACTGCCTGTATAACGGCAACTGGGTGTCATGTATGTGTGCGAAATGAACCCTGTTCATTTTTTTGCACTCTGGTAAGACTGCTAATCTTTTCTGTCTCAAACACGTAAGATAGTAGGTAAATCTTACGAACCTAACCATGCGTATGGTAAACAGAGATCTTTATTCTCCCACGTGAACCTTAATAGTTAATTAACCTCTAATATTTTCTTCCCAACTTAGGAGGCCTAGTGAGACCAGGCCGTAAGGTATACAATCTTCCCAGAACCCTACCTTTGATGAGTTTCGAGAGCCCTTCGACTCCCGGAGCCCGGCCTTGGGCCAGGCTTGCCCCCAGAACCCTTTAACAAATAAGTTACTGGGGTATCGTGCCGGAGAGGTCTATTGTGTGTGCTTAAGAAATGGCAGAATCACCAAATGCAGAAAGTGGGTATCGTAAGCAAGATGTCAAGAGACAGATGGTGTCATGAATAAAAAAAAAACGGATAGGTAAAAGATCACGATGCAATAGGAAGAGAAACCGCGACAGACAAACCCCAAACACAAGTAAGCAAAACAAAGACGCAACACGACGAATCCAAATAAGCAGCACAAACAACACAAACTCAAATACGAAAAAAAAATCAAACCAAATAAGCAATGAAAAAAAAAAAACATTCAACACAGGCCCAAGAAAAAATCACACACATGAGCTGTGAATCGACCCCTGCAACCACGTATAGGTGATTACATAAACGTCCAACACACGCGCGCGCGCGCGCACACACACACACACACAAATGAGTCAGAGAGATAGTAGGAAGTATTTCTTCAGTCATAGAGTTGTAAGGCAGTGGAATAGCCTAGAAAATGACGTAGTGGAGGCAGGAACCATACACAGTTTTAAGACGAGGTTTGATAAAGCTCATGGAGCGGGGAGAGAGAGGGTCTAGTAGCAACCGGTGAAGAGGCGGGGCCAGGAGCTAGGACTCGACCCCTGCAACCACAAATAGGTGAGTACACACACACACACACACACACACACACACACACCCACACACGCACACACACACCCACACACACGCACATACACGCACATACACACACACACACACACACACACACACACACACACACACACACACACACACACACACACACGCACATACACACACACACACACACACACATCACATCATTTGAAACTGGGCAACTCCCCGAGGTATGGAAGATGGCAAATGTAGTCCCAATTTTTAAAAAGGGAGATATACATGAGGCACTAAACTACAGACCTGTATCACTAACGTGTATAGTATGCAAGGTCATGGAGAAGATCATCAGGAGGAGAGTGGTGGAGCACCTGGAAAGAAACAAGTGTATAATTGACAACCAGCATGGTTTCAGGGAGGGAAAATCCTGTGTCACAAACCTATTAGAGTTTTATGACAAGGTGACAGAAGTAAGACAAGAGAGAGAGGGGTGGATCGACTGCATTTTTTTGGACTGCAAGAAGGCCTTCGACACAATTCCTCACAAGAGGTTACTGCAAAAGCTAGAGGATCAGGCACACATAACAGGAAAGGCACTGCAATGCCTAAGAGAATACCTTACAGGGAGGCAACAACGAGTCATGGTACGTGATGAGGTGTCAAAGTGGGCGCCTGTGACAAGCGGGGTTCCACAGGGGTCAGTCCTAGGACCTGTGCTGTTCTTGGTATATGTGAATGACATAAGAACATAAGAAAGAAGGAACACTGCAGGAGGCCTGTTGGCCCATACTAGGCAGGTCCTTTACAATTCATCCCACTAACAAAACATTTGCCCAACCCAATTTTCAATGCCACCCAAGAAATAAGCTCTGATGTGAAAGTCCCACTCAAATCCAACCCCTCCCACTCATGTACTTATCCAACCTAAATTTGAAACTACCCAAAGTCCCAGCCTCAATAACCCAACTGGGTAGACTGTTCTACTCATCAACTACCCTATTTCCAAACCAATACTTTCCAATGTCCTTTCTAAATCTAAACTTATCTAATTTAAATCCATTACTGCGGGTTCTCTCTTGGAGAGACATCCTCAAGACCTTATTAATATCCCCTTTATTAATACCTATCTTCCACTTATACACTTGGATCAGGTCTCCCCTCATTCTTCGTCTAACAAGTGAATGTAACTTAAGAGTCTTCAATCTTTCTTCATAAGGAAGATTTCTAATGCTATGTATTAATTTAGTCATCCTACGCTGAATGTTTTCTAACGAATTTATGTCCATTCTGTAATATGGAGACCAGAACTGAGCTGCATAATCTAGGTGAGGCCTTACTAATGATGTATAAAGCTGCAGTATGACCTCTGGACTTCTGTTGCTTACACTTCTTGATATAAATCCCAGTAATCTATTTGCCTTATTACGTACGCTTAGGCATTGCTGTCTTGGTTTAAGGTTGCTGCTCACCATAACCCCCAAGTCCTTTTCGCAATCTGTATGGCTAAGTTCTACATCATTTAACTTATAAGTACTAGGGTTATGGGCACTCCCAAGCTTCAGAACCTTGCATTTATCTACATTGAACTGCATCTGACGGAAGGGATAGATTCAGAAAGTGTCCTTGTTTGCGGACGATGTGAAGTTAATGAGAAGAATCAAATCGGATGAGGATCAGGCAGGACTACAAAGAGACCTGGACAGGCTACAAGCCTGGTTCAGCAACTGACTCCTTGAGTTTAACCCCGCCAAATGCAAAGTCATGAAGATTGGGGAAGGGCAAAGAAGACCGTAGACACAATATAGTTTAGATGGCCAAAGTCTGCAAACCTCACTCAAGGAAAAAGATCTGGGGGTGAGTATAACACCGAGCATATCTCCTGAGGCGCACATCAATCAGATAACTGCTGCAGCATACGGGCGCCTGGCAAACCTACGGATAGCGTTCCGATACCTCAGTATGGAGTCGTTCAAGACTCTGTATACCATTTACGTCAGGCCCATACTGGAGTATGCAGCACCAGTTTGGAATCCACACCTAGTCAAGCACGTCAAGAAATTAGAGAAAGTGCAAAGGTTTGCAACAAGACTAGTCCCAGAACTACGGGGATTGTCCTACGAAGAAAGGTTGAGGGAAATCGGCCTGACGACACTGGAGGCCAGGAGGGTCAGGGGAGACATGATAACGACATATAAAATACTGCGCGGAATAGACGAGGTGGACAAAGACGGGATGTTCCAGAGATGGGACACAGACACAAGAGGTCACAATTGGAAGTTGAAGACTCAGATGAATCAAAGGGATGTTAGGAAGTATTTCTTCAGTCAGAGTAGTCAAGCCGTGGAATAGCCTAGAAAGTGAAGTAGTGGAGGCGGGAACCATACATAGTTTTAAGGCGAGGTATGATAAAGCTCATGGAGCAGGGAGAGAGAGGACCTAGTAGCAATCAGTGAAGAGGCGGGGCCAGGAGCTATGACTCGACCCTTGCAAGCACAAATAGGTGAGTACAAATAGGTGAGTACACACACGCGCACACACGAGAGAGAGAGAGAGAGAGAGAGAGAGAGAGAGAGAGAGAGAGGGGTGGGTTGATTGCATCTTCTTGGACTGCAAGAAGGCCTTTGACACAGTTCCTCACAAGAGATTAGTGCAGAAGCTAGAGGATGAGGCGCGTATAACAGGAAGGGCACTGCTATGGATCAGAGAATACCTGACAGGGAGGCAACAACGAGTCATGATACGTAATGATGTATCACAGTGGGCACCTGTGACGAGCGGGGTCCCACAGGGGTCGGTCCTAGGACCAGTGCTATTTTTGGTATATGTGAACGACATGATGGAAGGGTTAGACTCAGAAGCGTCCCTGTTTGCAGATGATGTGAACTTAATGAGGAGAATTAAATCAGATGAGGACCGGGCAGGACTTCAAAGAGACCTGGACAGACTGGACACCTGGTCCAGCAACTGGCTTCTCGAATTTAATCCCGCCAAATGCAAAGTCATGAAGACTGGGGAAGGGCACAGAAGACCGCAGACAGAGTATAGGCTAGGTGGCCAAAGACTGCAAACCTCGCTAAAGGAGAAAGATCTTGGGGTGGGTATAACACCGAGCATGTCTCCGGAAGCACACATCAACCAGATAACTGCTGCAGCATATGGGCGCCTGACAAACCTGAGAACAGCATTCCGATACCATAGTAAGGAATCGTTCAAGACACTGTACACCGTGTACGTCAGGCCCATACTGGAGTATGCAGCACCTGTTTGGAACCCGCACTTGATAAAGCATGTCAAGAAACTAGAGAAAGTGCAAAAGTTTGCGACAAGGTTAGTTCCAGAGCTAAGGGGAATGTCCTATGAAGAAAGGTTAAGGGAAATCGGCCTAACGACACTGGAGGACAGGAGGGTCAGGGGAGACATGATAACGACATAAAATACTGCGCGGAATAGACAAGGTGGACAAAGACTGGATGTTCCAGGGAGGGGACACAGAAACATGAGGTCACAATTGGAAGTTGAAGACACAGATGAGTCAGAGAGATATTAGGAAGTATTTCTTCAGTCATAGAGTTGTCAGGTTGTGGAATAGCCTAGAAAGTGACGTAGTGGAGGCAGGAACCATACATAGTTTTAAGACGAGGTTTGATAAAGCTCATGGAGCAGGGAGAGGGCCCAGTTGCAACCGGCGAAGAGGCGGGGCCAGGAGCTAAGACTCGACCCCTACAACCACAAATAGGCGAGTAGGTGAGTACACACACAACGTGATTAAAAATTAAACGCCCCCAAAAAATGAATACCCATACAGAACAAAAAGGTGCAACGATGAACCTAACAGCAAGGAACAACAACACGCTTCAACGCCAAACAAAAAAAATGGCGACAAATACACACTGAAACATTAAAAAAAAAAAACTCTTACCCCCTCCAACTCCAAATATAGGGGATACTGCAGAGCCAGGGGGGAAGGGGGGAAGGGGGGGAAGGGGGGGAAAGGCAAGGTGAGGAAAGAAGGGGAAGGGGGAAAAAGGGGAGAAGAGGAGGGGAAGGGGAAAGGAAAGGGAAGGAGAGGGGAAAGGGAAGGAGAGGGGAAAGGGAAGGAGAGGGGAAAGGGAAGGAGAGGGGAAAGGGAAGGAGAGGGGAAAGGGAAGGAGAGGGGAAAGGGAAGGAGAGGAAAGAAAGGGAGAGGATGGGAAGGGGGGAGTATACAGTGTCCGTGTAGTCCTGACAGGTGTCCAGGGTGAGGCAGGTAACACAGGGAAGCAAAGAGGGAGATGGATAACAAGTGAGGGAGGGAGGGAGAGAATGAGGGAACTAGAAAGGGAGTGATAGATGAATCGAAGTATAAATGGAGGATGGAAAGAAAAAAATAGAGAGGGGGAAGAAAGAAAAAGAGAGGAGGAACGGGGATAGGAAACAGTAAGAGGAAGGCACAGAACAAACAATAACAAGCTATCCTGGTTTTACTTTTCAAGAAAAGTGAAAAGTGAGGCTCTTGATCCGAGGAAGTGGAGCGATCCTTCCAACACCCCCTTCCTCTGGAGCGATCCTTCCAACACCCCCCCCTCCCTCCCTCGCATCAAACTCGATTATCTACCATTTCCCCAACACGCTGCACGACCCTTACGGGTTTAGCACCTTTCCCCCATCATCGTAACTTTACTTCTTGTACACACCGCATAACGTCAATTACTGCGATTTGCGGGTCGCCAGCACCAACAGCCTGGTATACCAGTTGTCCAGGTCTCCCGGGGGATCAGAGCCTGATCAACCAAGCTGTTAGTTAAGGTATATAAACCTCGATATAACTACAATTAATGAGAACAATACAGCCACTTCACCCGTCTGACAGCTCAGTGTCTCAGCAAACGTTCAAATCTTTACGCTTATCACTCGTGGTTTGCGGAAAACGTAACAAGAGAATTTAAAAGTCTATACCTGTAACCGGTTTCTAGGGTTTTATTGCTCTCACAGCCCAGCCACAACGGCGGCAAGAAACCAGTGAAACCAGTCGACAAGTCCTGATTCCGGGTCAGGAGCCATGACTCAACCCCTACTAAAACAATTAGGCAATACCGTGCCTGAACAAATCACCAAAAACTCTCACTCAGGAGATGAACCTTATGACGACATTTCGGTCCATCCCGACCCATTGTCAAGTCAAAATCACAATTTGTCACTTGTCAAGCGTTCAAGACGGACCGAAATGTCGTTATAATGTTTCTAAGTGTGGGTGTTTAGTGAACAATTAGGCAAGCACACCTACTTCCTATACTGACCACCAGGGGCACGGGGGAAAAAACGGTGTTTTCAAGTACTCTCTCTTCGTTTTGTAACGTAATTTTGTTGTAGGCGGCTCTTCCTACAAAGTTAATCCTGAAGTTCTTGTATGTTCACTGTCTCTTATCAAAAAGTCTTGAGAGAAGCTCACTAGTGGCTGTTTGCTGAGACCACCGTCATAGTGGTAAGAGAAAGCGTGATGGAGACTTGAGAGAGGATCAGATGGAGAAGACAGATAGAATCAGGTGGAGAGAGAGAGAATCAGGTGTAGAGAGGGAGAGAGGAGAGAGAGAGATCAAGTGGAGAAGGGACACCGGTTAGACAAGTGGTCTGAAGTGGACTGACTTCGTGCCTGGCATACACCATCCTGGTTCACATGAATACCAAGAACTCCCCATCAAACTCTCTGGCCCCCACCATCGGCTTCATTCATCCCTAAACTCGAAAAGAGGTGTTCCTGATCATTTTCCTGAATTTTTTTTTCTGAAATACATAATTTCCATGAAAACACAGTCGTTAGTTGGTAGGTTAGTAGACAATAGGTTAGCAGACAGTAGGAAGAAGGTTAGTAAACAGTAGGTGGTAGGCATTTAGACAGGTTTGATAGACAAAATGATAGACATTAGGCACTGCTGATATACCTCTGATGGGCTAGTAGTTACAAGGCCTGATCTGCGACCGGGCCTCAGGGGAGAGGGGATGACCCAGAAAACCAAGAACTAGAACCACTTTTGAAACAAACATTTCCTCACGTCTCTTGTGGGTCACTTCCTTTGTCAGTCGTCTCTCCTGAAACCAGACCTCATATTTCAAACAAGTCTATAACTACCACTGTTTAATTATGTATATTGCGCAGTATTTAATAATGTGCTCCTGTGTGTGAAGGGATAAAGGAGGACTGAGGCCACTAAGTCAGTGTCCATACTGAAACAAACCTGGTTTAATACACACACATGTACTTAAGCTGCAACTAACAGCAGCAGCAGCTGCAATAGCAACAGAAGGATTATATTCATGGGGAAGCACCAAACCCATTAGGGTTATACAGCAAATAAGGAATAGGTAATAAAGACTGATCCAAGGAAGGGGAGAGTTGATTTTTTCAAAAGTATTCCTGAGGTTCCCTGACTCTCCCCACCTTTTTTTTTTTTATCTTCGTCGTTTCTTTTTTCACTTTCCCTTTCTCTCTTTCTCTCCTCTCTCTCTCTCTCTCTCTCTCTCTCTCTCTCTCTCTCTCTCTCTCTCTCTCTCTCTCTCTCTCTCTCTCTCTCTCTCTGACTCACGAAATCGTAATGACACGATTGCAAACAAACCATATCCCGGCCGGGATTGAACCCGCGGTCAGAGAGTCTCAAAACTCCAGCCCGTCGCGTTAGCCACTAGACCAACTAGCCACAATAAGATTCGTCCAACTAGGTATATTTCTACATCATAGGAAGGTTAGCACAGACACCACTGTTGACGGCAGTGAAGGGACTTGAGCTAGATTTCGTCACGGCTACGCTAGCTGGAGATTCGTCTGTAAAAACTTGCATTTGTGGTCACAGTGGTGCCTGTGCTAACCTTCCTAAGGTGTAGAAATATACCTAGTTGGACGAATCTTATTGTGGCTAGCTGGTCTAGTGGCTAACGCGACGGGCTGGAGTTTTGAGACTCTCTGACCGCGGGTTCAATCCCGGCCGGGGTATGGTTTCTCTCTCTCTCCCTCCCTCTCTCTCTCCCTCCCTCTCTCTCTCCCTCCCTCTCTCTCTCCCTCCCTCTCTCTCTCCCTCCCTCTCTCTCTCTCTCTCTCTCCCTCCCTCTCTCTCTCTCTCTCTCTCTCCCTCCCTCTCCCTCCTCCTCCCTCTCTCTCCCTCCCTCTCTCCCTCCCTCCCTCCCTCCCTCCCCTCCTCTCTCCTCCCTCCCTCCCTCTCTCTCCTCCCTCCCTCTCTCCTCCCTCTCCCTCTCTCTCTCTCTCTCCCTCCCTCCCTCCCTCTCCCTCCCTCTCTCTCTCCCTCCCTCTCTCTCTCCCTCCCCCCCTTTTTTTTACACAGGGTTTGACAAGATTAGATTAAGGATCCCTAGCTTTATTGACAAGCTATTTACAGGTTAAGGATTCCTAACTTTATTGACAAGCTAAGAGCTGTTACCTACATCAGCTCATTTGAAAGCATTTTGTTATGAAACATACAAGTAGGGAACAGGATGAAGTTCGAGTCATCTGTGGGCCAGCATTTTCATTTGATCAACTGACTTTATCTTGTTGACATCATAATGCTGTAGGAATGTGTTCCATACTCGAGTCATCCTGGGGATAAATGATCTCAGATGGAGTGATGTTCTGGAGAAAGGTACAGCCAGAGTGAAGTTGCTGCTTTCTGCCCGCCTTGGGGTATAGAAGCTTGCTTCTCGCTGTCTTCAAAGTGGATCCAAGTGTGGTACTTTGACAATATTGGCCTTATACATAACAGTAAGGCCACCCACATCCCTCCTGTGTTGAAGGCTCTGCTGAAATGAGAGATCTATCCAAGATTGATCCAGGCGATTGATGAGACGTCTTGCTCTGCTCTCTACTGTCGCAGATGAGAGGGGGGACAGGCAAACCAAGAAAGTGTAGCATACTCAAGATTTGAGCGTACTTGTGCAGATGCGAGATACGGCGAAGTGCTGTAAGCTTCCTAGCTGCCTGGTTTGCAAGATTTACAACATGGCTCTTCATGGTCAGTTTGGAGTCAAATTTCACCCCAAGGATATCAACTTCTTCCCCAGGTACCAACACCTTCCCATTCATGCTTACTACTGCACCAGCATTACCATCATGGTGCCTAGAGACCATCACCATTTGCGTTTTCTCAGGTGAGATGTTACTTTCCATCTGTTTCCCCAAGCTGATATAGCTCTTAGCTAGTGATTTATGTAGCTTAGAGCAGCTGGTATTTCTTCTCTTGGATAAGTGAATGTCAGTCTACAGTCATCTGCATATGCAAGGGATTCTGGGATGAGATGAAGGTCATTGAAGTAGATATTCCATAACAATGGTCGGTCCCATCGCGCTTGCTTGTGGAACACTTGCCCAAATAGGACGTCTTGCTGATTCCGTTCCATTGAGAACTACCCTTAGAGATCTACCATGAAGGTAATCACTGAGGAGTCAGTGTAGAGCCTGCAATTCCCAATGCTTGCAGTTTTGCTAAGAGGCCCTGGTGCCACACCCGGTCGAAAGCACCAGCAATGTCCATTGCTACCACACAACTGACTTTAGATTCATCCACTGATTAGTGCCATGTAGTGGGGAGGTTTAACAACAGATCAGCAGCAGAGTAACCTTTCCTGAAGCCATATTGACGGTCACAAAGTAGTGAGTGGAAGTCAAAAAACTCTTGTTATTTGTCTTGAGATTATTGTCTCAAGGATCTTGCCAGTGATTGACAGGAGTGGCACTGGTCTGTAGTTGTTGATTTCTGCTCTGCTCTTCTTTTTGTGAACAGGGATTACATTTGCCTCTTTCCACAGAGAACGCCATTTACCCTGTACTAGGCAGTGCTGAAAGATGCGAGTTAGAAGTGCTGCTAGCTGGTCAGCACATTTTCTCAGCAATCTTGGGCTCAATTTGTCTGGGCCCACAGCCTTTTCCTGGTCAAGTGATTTAAGAAGGAAATAGACCTCTTCCTGCCTTACTGTCACTAGTGACAGTTTTGACAGTTCCTTCAGCTAGCCAAGGAGGGTCCCTTGCTGTTCTCTCTCTCTCTCTCTCTCTCTCTCTCTCTCCCTCCTCCCCTCGTTCATGCCTTTCCTCTCAGTCCCTATGCTTCCTTCCCTGTTTCGTTTCTCCCCTCTTCCTTCCCTCCCATATTTTCCAAACTCCCTAGCACAGATAGAAGCAGATAGTTTCAGTGTGGACTTCCACACCCATGTACTCCCACGCAGTATATTGCTCCCTCTAGTTCTCTCACCCTACATCACTTCAGCTATGCAATCTCTCTCTCTCTCTCTCTCTCTCTCTCTCTCCTTTTTTCCCTTTCCCTCCTTTCTTCCTTAATTCTCCCTCCCTCTTGCACCGTGAGACTGTTGTTCTCATGCATCACAAAGCTCACTGCAGTCTGTCTCCGTTTTTCCACACGCAGATTAAATAATTTTTGTTGCCAGAGCTTTCCGCTTCACCACACGAAGTTTGAGGTGCGCTTTCTGTACTTCATCATAGTGCCATTATTCTCCATCATACTTTGTCCTCCCCAGCATACCTCTAGCCTTTCCAGCATACCACTAACCTTTCCAGCACACATCGCCCTCATCTAGCATACTCCATTCCTTGTGTGGCAATATCTTCCTCTCCCTCATACTTAATATATATCTTCCTTCATCATACTAGGTCAGTATATATCTTCCTCTCTACCATACGTAGAGAGGTAGATATACAACTGTCTCTGTATCAAACTCACTCTCGCCGTATCAACAAGACTATTTAAAAAAAAAAAAAAAAAAAAAAAAAAAAAAGGACGCTGTATGACTGGAACAGCTTTTTGACCAATGAAATCACCAGTGAGTTTTAGGTTTAAATCCTATCGACTACACTATCATCAAGGCTGCACGTCACTTGTACACCGCCGGTCAAAGATGCTCGAAACTCTATTAAAGAGATTAAGGTAAACTAGGTGTATATATATACCCCTCCAAGTGTATATATACTGTTACTGTCTACACATACTCAAAGATATATATTCTTAAGAAAACAAAATTAAAATACTGGGTTTATAAGATTTTTTAAGTCAATCGCACACCGGCGGTCATTAAGGCCGCAGCTCACCAGTGTACCTCCACTGAAAGATACTTTCTATATCTAAAATTGGGATAAACGTAAACTTCCCTCGAGTGCACATGTTGACCTGATTAACCTGACTGTATGTAGTCGTGAGAGATTAATTAGCGAGATCACCTTCAGTTTACCTGTAGGCAGTTCCAGAAGTCACCGCCCCCTCGACCTGGTTCCAGGTCAGGCTTCACTGCGTCACATCAGCCGCTGACAGCAACAGCCTGATATACTAGACTATCCATCAGTAAAGTCAGACCTTAGACCAGGCTTACATGAGTAGAACTCACAAAACAGGTCGCAGTTAAGGTACAGGTACGCCATAACCACCACAATACCTCCATAAATCCCCCTCCCCCCCCCGGCCGCATTTTCTCTTATCTTCGATGGTAGAATATCAGCGCAATCGCAGTTCCTCCACATGTTCCCGATATCTCGTGGCGTTGAGTGGGTGGATTGGCGGCTGCATCACGCCCACTCCTCGAGGGCGGCAACAGCGGATACCACCCACTATATGGAGATGTTACACGGCGCTATATTCCTGTTGAGAGCGGCAGAGTGCTCCTGTAAATCGTCATTATTGGTTTTGTCTCCTTTCCCAGCACAGTTAACAAGCTTCAGCGTTTTATTGTGGCTTCCGCCAACGACGGTACCGGCAGGAGTGTAACCGGCAGGAGTGTAACCGGCAGGAGTGTAACCGGCAGGAGTGTAACCGGCAGGAGTGTAACCGGCAGGAGTGTAACCGGCAGGAGTGTAACCGGCAGGAGTGTAACCGGCAATGATGTAGATCGACAAGAGTTTAACCAGGAGCGAAAAACTAGTCGATCTGTAGTTGAGGTCCTCTTCAACAGATACAAAGGGGTTGGGGAGGCCTGTGTGTGTGTGTGTGTGTGTGTGTGTGTGTGTGTGTGTGTGTGTGTGTGTGTGTGTGTGTGTGTGTGCGCGCGCGCGCTCACCAAATTGTACTCGCCTAATTGTGGTTGCAGGGGTCGAAACTCAGCTCCTGGCCCCGCCTCTTCACTGTGTATGTGTGTTTTACCACTTAAACAGACAACTGGAGCACCTCTATTCTATATACAAATAAAGAAAATTTCCATATATGTATATGTATATTACAGTATCTGAAGAGTAATCAGAAATATCACATTTTCCTGCAGACTTAATGCTCCTAGTTTTTTCTTCCCTGAGAACAAGGTTAAGTGTTATCTAGTAAGCCTGGCGGAGGAGAGTGGAGAATTTCGTAAAACGAAAAGAAAAGCTGCTTTACTGAAACAATATCCAGTTTAGTGGCTATAAAGTTATGCTAATGTGCATTGTCTTTATATTTTCCCCTCAGTGGAGGGGGTGTTAGTTCCTCCTCGCCTCCCTCCACCCTCCCATGGAAGGAGGGAAGGCACTCCACCTTGCTGAGGGAGGGAGGGAGGGTGAGTGTCCCCCCATACTGTGAGGGAGGAAAGGAGGGTATCCCTACCATGGAAGGTGAGAAGGACGCTCAATAGGGAACTGAAGCACAGATCCAATTCCTTGGATCACGAGCCCGTCACTAGCGTCAAGGAACCTTCCTTGAGAGGCCTCAAAGGCTAGAAACCAGTAATGCTCTTCAATTATTCCTACAGTGGGAAGCCTGATAGTCTCGCTGTAAGAGGGTGGAGGATCGAGCCTCCACTATTCCCTGTTCTGCTTGTAAATTATTATTATATTTCGATAGCACTAAACCAATAGGAGTTATGAAGCGCCTGGGCCTTAAAAGTTAATTTGGTTCAATCCAAGGGAAGGAGAGCTTCAATTCCTTGGCTCAAAAGAATCAGCATCAAGGTAACCCCTGCCTACCTTCCCCTACTTAAGAGGACACGTTAATAACACATTATGGACAATTTAAGTGCCAATCACCAAGCTCTGGGCAACAACCTTTTGCCTGTCTGCCTACCTTCCTACCTGCCTGCCTGTGCCTTCCTTCCTGCCTTCCTACCTGCCTGCCTGTGCCTTCCTTCCTGCCTTCCTACTTGCCTGCCTTTCTTCCTGCCTGCCTGTGCCTGCCTTCCTTCCTGCCTGTCTGAGGCCACGGCTACAGCACACAATCACCCAACACGGTGACACTAACACACTTAACAGACAGAACTTCTCTTAGACCCGTGTAATAAAAACTGTAATCTCCCCGGCACTGAGGGTTCTTACGTGAAACTCGTTTCACAAACTCATTACCGAGTGGGTAATGACACCGTATCACTTTCCGGATTTTGGTTAGTGTATTAACCGTCTTAGGCGCTAACTGCCCGACTGATAAGGTCGCCAAGCGGCCTTACTGACGGTATGCTCCAGCATCCCTGGAGTCCTGTGTAAGTCAAACGATGGAGTACGTTCACAGGTAGTATGAAAGGCATTGTCTGAAAAGTCAAAAAAACATCTTTACGATGTTCTGTTTGGTGCTGGACTTCAAGCACACCAAAAAGTCCCGTCATGGTTTTAAAGCTGCAAGCCTCTATTGGTTAACTTTGGGGGGGGAAAGGCAATCTACCTATCCAGAAGCACTCAAGTGGTTGCTGTGCCACCAAACAGCTCAAGGACAACTACGAGCAACCTATATAGCTCCCACGACATCCATATATAGATGTCGTGCCGAATATGTAAAACTGGTCAATTAGCAAGACCTCATTTAAAATTAGGTCCTTTCTAAAATTTTCTCTCATATGTTTAAAGATATATATTTTTCATTAATGTTAATGTAAAAATTTATAATTTTGCACCAAAAGAATCTTAGAAAACTTACCTAACCTTATTATAACAAGAGCAATTTATTTTAGCCTAACCCAAATAAATATATTTTAGATTTGTTTACAATAATTTAATACTTAAACACGGTGAAATATATTTTTTCGTTAGGCTCAGAGTGATTTTGGAGAAATTATGGCGTTCACAAATTTTCGCTTGTCCTATATGGCAAGATGAGTGTTGCTATTTAAGCCAAGATCGCAAGTTCTGCCTATTCGGCACGACATTATATATATATATATATATATATATATATATATATATATATATATATATATATATATATATATATATATATATATATATATATATATATAACCTACACAGCGCTAACGAGAGCCCCCCCACACACACAAAACTACACAGACAGCACCGGGGCGGGGAGGGGCGGGGAGGGGCGGGGAGGGGAGGGGAGGATGAGGAGAGGTCAACTATCCTTCAGACTACACAACTGCACAAACATGTAGTGACCAAACGAATAGATTTCCATGTCAAAGTGCCAGGCACACAAACTGCTCAACAGTAGCTGCAGCAGCAGCGCCTGCAGTGGTGGTAGGAGCAACAGCACCCCCCCCCCCCACTATCACCACCACCAGTATTCTCCCTCCCTTCAGTGGAGGCATTAGCCAGGAAACACGAGACAGTAGCTACAGTATTTGCCAGTGATTTCCACTGATGGGACTTTACAAGACGGGTTAAAGATGATAGAGTCGTGTGTCAGCGCCTTACAAGGACGATCCAGCTTCCTTCTCCCGTTCTTCTTCTCTCAGCAGCTGAGCCGAGGAAAAGGGGACAGAGGAAATTTTTTTCCGTCATATTTATAACTACCTGAATGCTAAATAATAAATCAGTAAAGCTGAATAGATCAACAGCTGTACGAATGTTGTTAGGCAGGCATGGTACCGTGGATAACGCACTGGCCTGCTAGTTTTACGACTTACTTGCCACGAGTTTGAACCCCCCACTGCGTTCGGCGAGGCTCAACAGATATAGGGACACCCAATGTCATTGAAATTCATCAGTAACGTCACACTAATGGGTTTCGGAGGGGGTCTTCTGTCCCGTCAGAGACTAAGCCTTCCGACTGATAGCCTCATTAGGCTGTTAGTGCTAGCAGCACCAACGTATGTAGTAGGTACCTCAGCCAGTGCCGGACTGCGTGCGAGTCTCCTCACGTTCAATGCCTATTTTTACGTAACACAAATGGTGTAAACAGAATTTTTGTCCGCTCTTGGTCGCATCCTGGGGAAGGAGACCTAGCGGATACCAACACAAATAAGCTACCAAAGACTAACTCCACCCGGTAGATCATCAGATGCAGCATTCTCCACCTGACCTCAACATTCTGAACATGACTTTAAATACTCCCGTACCTTCCACCCCAGGTAGATCTGTGTGACTTGAAAAAGCCCACTGTGTGGGTGAAACGTTGTCAATAAAGGATCACATTATACTGCATATGTGTTTATATTTCCACTGTGTCGGTATTTCATGCCATTTATTTCCACAAATAAGAATGTTCGACTCTCGTGGATTATCATAGTTATAGAGAAAACAGTAGCAGTAGCAGTATCAGCAGCAGCAGCAGCAGCAATACTAGTACTACTAGTAGCAGTAGTACTAGTAGCAGTACAGGTCGGCCATCACTGATCCGGCAATCACTAATCCGGTTCCTGTTCCATCACTAATTTCGACTAACATAAGTATCGTACCCATTTTATGAGGCGACTGAGTGCAGTTAACTCTGACAGACCAGTACACGAGTTTCTTAAATGGTCCCAATGATGCCAGATTAGTGATGGTCAACCCGTACTAGTAGCAGTACTAGCAGCAGTAGTAGTACTAGTAACAGCACTAGTAACAGTTACTGCAGCCAACAATAACAGCTTGGTTGATCAGCCCCTGATCTACCACGAGCCTGATCTCAGACCAGACCGCGGGAGCGATGACCCCCCGAAACCCTCTCCAGGTGTACTCCAGGTAGCGGTAATAGCAGCAGTAACAGTAATAGTAGTAATAGCAGCAGTAATGGCAGCAACACTACACAATTACCATGGCTGTTTTCCCTCTCTTGAGGTCATATAAAGCAGGCTGTTGTTGCTCAGACAAGCAACAACAGCCTGGTTAACCAAGCAATCACCGGAGACCTAGCTTCAAGCCGCCCTTGCGAGAAAGACTCTTGAAACAGATCACAGGTTCTTCTGCTTCCCTTCCCCCCGATACCAAAGCTCCACAAATCGGACACATCCGCTGGAAATCTGTCCGTGTAGACACGGTTGGTAGTGGTAATTGGCCACTTCAGGACGTTCCGCTGACACACACTAAGGTACGTACTTCAGAAAGCCGTGCCACACTCAGCCACACCTTGTCAGTTTTTAAACGAGACGTGACAGGTACTAGAGTATAACTCGTACCTGTCACATAAACAACGACGTATGCTGACGGAGAAACTAATTCCCAGCTGCCCCCCAAAATAGGTAAGGCTCTGTCACGTTCAACTGCAGTGTCAATAGCTATGCGCTATTAGACAAATGGTAAATATACGTATATTTTTCTCTCTCTCTGCTCACTCAAGCAAGTTGTTGGTGCAAGAAACCCACAAGCTTATATATAGCCATCACAATCTGGTTAATCAGGTACTTACCTACGAGTACATGCCTTTATGTGGCTGCAGGGTATTAGTCCTAGCTCCTGGCCCCGCCTCTTCACCTGCCGCTTGCCAGGATTACTGAGCTCCTGTGTCTCTCTCATCTATTTGCGGTTGCAGCGGTCGATTCATAGCTCCTGGCCCCTTCTTTTCGCTCTGTGTGTGTGTGTGTGTGTGTGTGTGTGTGTGTGTGTGTGTGTGTGTAAAAGAGAGAGAGAGAGAAAGAGAGAGAGCAACTCACACTGTCAGAAGTTACTTGTACTTACTCGACCGCCTTAGCGCCTCGCCAGACAAGCTGGCGACCTCTCCGGGTAAACACTTTTAAAGGAACCTCCGGCGACGATAATGTTGCTCCACGAAGGAAAATGAAATCATTAGAGAGACGATGGAGGTTTTGCGTGTCCTACTTCCTGTGTGGTGTCAGCAGACGTCCACTCTTGCATGTCCACTCCTGATTGACGCGCCGGAAATGTTCCCTGCGTGTCTTCCTAATTGGAATGGTGCATTTTTTTGTAGTCGTAATTGGTATTGTAATTTCAGTATGGAGCCTTCCTAATTGGCACCGGTGTTCTATTTTTGAAATAGAATGCTCCTAATTGGCACCGGTGTTCTATTTTTGAAATAGAATGTTCCTAATTGGCACCGGTGTTCTATTTTTGAAATAGAATGTTCCTAATTGGCACCGGTGTTCTATTTTTGAAATAGAATGTTCCTAATTGGCACCGGTGTTCTATTTTTGAAATAGAATGTTCCTAATTGGCACCGGTGTTCTATTTTTGAAATAGAATGTTCCTAATTGGCACCGGTGTTCTATTTTTGAAATAGAATGTTCCTAATTGGCACCGGTGTTCTATTTTTGAAATAGAATGTTCCTAATTGGCACCGGTGTTCTATTTTTTAAATAGAATGTTCCTAATTGGCACCGGTGTTCTATTTTTGAAATAGAATGTTCCTAATTGGCACCAGTGTTCTATTTTTGAAACAATGTTGCTAATTGGCACCGGTGTTCTATTTTTGAAATAGAATGTTCCTAATTGGCACCAGTGTTCTATTTTTGAAACAATGTTCCTAATTGGCACTGGTGTTCTATTTTTGAAATAGAATGTTCCTAATTGGCACCAGTGTTCTATTTTTTAAATAGAACGTTCCTAATTGGCACCGGTGTTCTATTTTTTAAATAGAACGTTCCTAATTGGCACCGGTGTTCTATTATTTAAGTAGAATGTTCCTAATTGGCACCGGTGTTCTATTTTTGAAATAGAATGTTCCTAATTGGCACCGGTGTTCTATTTTTTAAATAGAACGTTCCTAATTGGCACCGGTGTTCTATTTTTGAAATAGAATGTTCCTAATTGGCACCGGTGTTCTATTTTTGAAATAGAATGTTCCTAATTGGCACCGGTGTTCTATTTTTGAAACAATGTTCCTAATTGGCACCGGTATTCTATTTTTGAAACAATGTTCCTAATTGGCACCGGTGTTCTATTTTTAAACAATGTTCCTAATTGGCACCGGTGTTCTATTTTTGAAACAGTGTTCCTAATTGGCACCGGTGTTCTATTTCTGTAATAGAATGTTCCTAATTTTCACGCTTTTAACCCGTACTTTACCCGTAGGCAAATCCGGGGGTCATTGGCCCTGCAGCCCGTTCCCAGATCAGGCCTCCCTGGCTAATGGCCCGATCAACCAGGCTGTTGGTGCTGGTCGCACGCAGTCGCAACCACCACAGCCTGGCCGATCAAGTCCACAGGATTAACAACAACAGTGTTAAATTGTGGCAACAGCCGAAGAGTAGCGGTAACAAAGAACATTTAGTGTTAGAAGAACACAAAGCTTCGTTCACAGGTGAACGAAACTTTGTGAACCTCTAAGAATGGAAGTTCCTCTGTCTTCACGGGTTTTTGTCACTACAAAAAAATAATCAAAGAAAAACCGTCATTCTTCCAGTACAACCGTCATATTTAAAGAAAAACCGTCATTCTTCCAGTACAACCGTCATATTTAAAGAAAAACCGTCATTCTTCCAGTACAACCGTCATATTTAAAGAAAAACCGTCATTCTTCCAGTACAACCGTCATATTTAAAGAAAAACCGTCATTCTTCCAGTACAACCGTCATATTTAAAGAAAAACCGTCATTCTTCCAGTACAACCGTCATATTTAAAGAAAAACCGTCATTCTTCCAGTACAACCGTCATATTTAAAGAAAAACCGTCATTCTTACAGTACAAGAATTGTTCTTCAAGTACAAGTCATTCTTGTAGTACAACAGTCATTCTTACAGTAAAACCGACATTTTTAAAAATAAAACCGTCATTCTTAAAGTGAAATAAGAAGCATCTTAGGCTGAAAAGAAGGACCTGGAAAGCACCAAAGCAGCGTCTTTCGCGTGGGACGTGACCGCCCTGGGGGAGAGAAGGCAGCAGCACGGAGAAATAAGGGAGGCAGTAGTGGGCCACATATCACCTGGTCTGACTTGTGGCACGGCTGACGCGCTGGCGGAGGCAAGAAGGGGCACAGCAGGCAAGGGAGGACCACACCTGGCAAGAGAGGCCACACCAATGGGAGGCCACACCATTCAATGAGAGGCCACACTTGTCATGGGGCACACCAAGCAGATAATGCAGCTTCAAAGAAGGAAGCTCTTTCCTTCCCCTCCCTCCTTCACACTCCTGTGGTCCCTGGCACACGTGAGAGGAAGCCAGAGGACACAGGTGGTAGCTAAAGACGTTAGGAAATAACATTTTCAATCTCAGGGTAGCGAATGGAACGAACCAGACGAAGTGATGGTGGGGGGGGGGCGAGCACCGTACACACATTCACGGGTAGGTATGACCAGGCCTTGAAGCTCAGGTGACAGAGGCGACCTCAGTATACACGATTTATTCTATTTTTAATGGTATACAGTACAAAAAAGTTGATGAATAAGACACATGCGTAACACCTGGGTATGTTATTACCCAAGTGTTGCACATGATGTGTCTTACTCGTCTTGATAAATACAAAATGGTATGGTACATTTTTCAGCCAAATAATTTGAGAATGCATCTGATGAATGGCTTTAATCATTACTGACTGATGCAGAACAGCTAGGAATGATTATGCAAAATTTAAAAAAGAAATGGAGGCAGAAAGTTAATAAGAAAACCACATATCAGAGGTTAAAACTGATTGGAAACTGATAGTCACTTAGACGAGGGTGAAGATCGAGTGCTGAGGCTGAAGGAACACAACAACACGCAGGTATGCTACGAATTTAACAGATATTTTAAGTTTTGAGAGAGAGAGAGAGAGAGAGAGAGAGAGAGAGAGAGAGAGAGAGAGAGAGAGAGAGAGAGAGACGACATGCAATAGAGGAAATCGGCATGAAGATTACGAAGATATTTTTTCCGAATTATAAACCCCAGAAGGGTTAATAAGGATAAACTGAAAAACCAACCAGCTGGGCTAATTTTCAGTGGCATTCAATGTTTGCACAAAATTATGATATATAGTTAAAAAAAACATTAGAATAAACTTGTAAATTTTAAAACTTTTTATATTAAATGAAAAAAAAGTGAATTTTTTATATACAGAAAATATGAGAAACTTCCCTATGACAAAGCTCCATATCATCATTTGTACCTTGGAAGGGTTTCCGGAGTTTTCTTAGCCTCGCAGCCCGGTCCCAGACCAGGCTTGTCTGGTGTTTGCCTTGTTAACCAGAATCTATCAGTGGCGTCCATCGTAGACACAGCTAATCTTCAAGGAGATATACATTAGGTGTTCCAAAGGGCCACAGACAACACTGTGTTCGAAAAAGATAAAATTTTGGTTGCTTCACTACGGCAGAAATGAGGAAATTCGGACTGAAAACAGAGTACAACACGAACTTGAATCACTGACCAAAACAGAAGTTCAATGTGTAAAAGTGTCGAGTGACAGTGTTAGAGGAACTCACATTCAAGGATCACAACAACGCTGCTATCACTACAGTAAACGTTCATCAAACGATCTCGTATCTCTTCCAATTCTCAAATATCTCCTGCTTTAAATGGAGCCGTCAACACAAGACACAAGAGAGAGATGCCAGAAAACTGCACGACTGTAAATGAGGAACCAATATTCATTCGGGGGGATAGAAGGAGGCGGCGAACTGCAGGCTATTATCTCTGATGTGCATAATGTTCAAAGTTCTGGAGAAAATAGTTAGGGAGAGTCTTAAGAGAGCTTGACGATGAGGGTCTTCATCAGAAAAAAAAAGCCAAAGTATCAAGGAAGTTCTGTCTTACGAACTTACCGAAGTTCTATGACGGTAACAGAAATAAAACATAACAGATGGACTGACTGTATTTCGTTAATAAACACCAAGAAAGTATTCAACAAATTCGCTCCGGCAAACGAGTGTCCGTACTCGAGGTGGTGTCGGGATGGATGATGGTAACAAGTGGGGTGCCCCAAGGATCAGTGCTTTGACCACAACTGCTTTTGAAATATGAAAAATGATATGAAATAGAAAATCGGCGTCATACGTGTGTGATGTTCTACGGTATGAAGGACTTAGTTAAATGCTACAAACAAGAGTAAATATCTGCCTCAACATTTTTACTTAACTTCCTTAAGTTACTGGGAGCACCTCAAGTCCCTCAATACAGGAGATAATCATGCATAGTAATGTAAACTTGGTAAAGGCTGTTTACCTGGAGCTTACCTG
This sequence comes from Cherax quadricarinatus, assembly GCF_038502225.1. Classification (NCBI taxonomy): domain Eukaryota; kingdom Metazoa; phylum Arthropoda; class Malacostraca; order Decapoda; family Parastacidae; genus Cherax; species Cherax quadricarinatus. Next base: position 5,349,858 of record NC_091338.1, read on the forward strand.
GAGAGGGTTTCGGGGGCCAACGCCCCCGCGGTCCGGTCTGAGACCAGGCCTCGTGGTGGATCAGGGTCTGATCAACCAGGCTGTTACTGCTGGCCTCACGTAAACCGACGTATGAATCACAGTCTGGCTGATCAGGTACTGACTTTAGGTGTCTGTCCAGTGCCTTCTTGAAGACAGACAGGGGTCTATTGGTAATCCCCCTTATGTATGCTGAGAGGTAGTTGAAAAGTCTTGGACCCCTGACACTTAAGAGATCATTCACTGTGGGTTTATAAAGGGAGGAAAACTTTTCAATAATCTCCCTTCTCATACACGAGGAAAAACAGTCTTAAGATCCTAGAGCAAGTTCCTGATCAGCCGGGATGTGGTGCCTATGTTGGCAGGCGGCGGCTTGGTCTGAGACCGGGCCGCGCGGTCGACCACCTCTGGAACCAACAACAGGCGGATAACAAGTCAACACCTAACAACACCCGCTGTAACTACTCCTGCTTTTATGACACCTTCCAATACCTACTGCCATAACTACACCTTGCAACATGTGTTACGCCGCCTCGCAACACCTGTCGTACTGCCCCTCGCAACACCTGTTTTCAACCGCTTACTGCCAACGCAAACTCTATAATTACTTACAATCTTCTCAAGAACGAATGCAGATAATAAGGGACAATTACAGTGATGTCACTCACCATTGCATAGCACACTCATCTTGACTCTGCTTCTCCTCCTCTTCCTTCTCCCTCCAGGGGGATGCCTAGTTGCAAGCATAGTGTTCTTGCTCCTAGGAATTAGAGCCATGCTCCATAGGAGTTTAACGCTTTCCTATGAATATAATAATTTCTCCCTTCTTTGCAACATCATTAGGCAAGCATTTGCAAAATAATTAATGAATGCAATTACATTTCCGAGAGTAGGTCGAGCCGAGTAATTATTAATACGGGACACGGGGCGTCGTACACACGCGGCTGCATTTAACACGGTGTAATACGGGCTGGAATTTATGACAAAAATGGGAGGAGACACGGTGCTGAAGCTGATAATTAACACGGTGCTGGAGCTGATAATTAACACGGTGCTGGAGCTGATAATTAACACGGTGCTGGAGCTGATAATTAACACGGTGCTGGAGCTGATAATGAACACGAGGGGGGGGGGGGACCCGACATTAATAAAGCAGACTGAATTATCATAAATGAGAACTACTCCAACAATTACCCAACAAAACACGCACGCGTCCTGAGTTTCTACAATCTACATTATAAATGTTCCTGGGAAAGGTTACCCAGGGTTAGAATACATTGTTGAGCGCGGAGGCAGGGGAAGGGGGGGGGGGATGTCAGAGGCAGGGAAAGGGGGGGGTGTGGGGAATGTCAGTGAGGTGGGGAAGGAAAATGAGAGAGGGAAATAAAATGTGAAAGAGAGCAATGGGGGGTGAGAGATGTGGGCTCAACATCACGAAGCGGCGCTCATATGAACGACAACAGTGAAAAGAAATAAAAATTATATAGAGCTTTAAAAAAAAATCTTCAACAATTTTTCCCTAGTGACGAGAGGGATGAATGATCGAAATTGCAGTGTATAATTAAATATAAAAATATAGATATATGTGTATGGATGTACTCTCAAACACACACACACACACACACACACACACACACACACACACACACACACACACACACACAAACACGCACAACTACTGGAGCTGTGTGTGACCAACCTACTGGAGGTCAATGACAGTTTCTGAGCTTAAACAACACAAAAAAGGCTGGACAGAATGGAGACTGCATCTTCCTGGACTGCAGGAAAGTATTTAACAAGGTTCTCACCTCACCGAAGATTGATCCACAGTTGAACACCAAGAAAAGATAAAAGCTATACACAGATGGAAGATGAAAAGACAAGGATGTTAGGAAGTACCGTTTTATTCTTAGGACAGTAAGAATGTGGAAGAAACCGGAGCTAACTTGTACATGAAGCACATATAATAGTGCTTAAAGGAGATATATATATATATATATATATATATATATATATATATATATATATATATATATATATATATATATATATATATATATATATATATACATATGCAAAACAACCACTCTGAAAGAATGAGAAATTCCAAGCGCTTTCGTGAGTACTCACATTATCAGGTTCCATTGATAATGTGAGTAGTCTGTCTAAATCTCTCATTCTTTCAGATAATTGACTACATATTTAAATCACCTGTTTACTGTGATCTTATTGCATATATACATATATACACGATGCATGCACATATGAAATACATATACATGTCTAGACACCCCCTGGAAATGGTGAAAATTGACCAAGCTTTTCAGATCACTGAGGATCCATCAAACTAAAATAAAAACAAAATGGATGACAACACTGAAAAAATTGTTTGTATTAACTAGACATTTAAATTTCACGATATTGGTGATTTTGTTATAAAGTACATAAAATGCCTGAACATATAGTTAATACATGTTCACATATGTGCTACATATGTACGACTGTTCATCGGAACTCACTAACTCACTCTCTCTCTCTGCTATTACAGCATTTGTTAAATTCATCCATTTTAAATATCTAAAATTAAAGACAGGAAGAAACGGGATCCTTGGGACTGGTTTTGAAAGACATCTTTCATCTGTAATGTGCGTTTTTGTTCTTTTAACTACTAGGAAGTTTTATCTTGTGGTTAACACAAGTAAACTAACTAGATCCTTAAGAGTGTATCACTTGTGGCATTCAGCGTATTACCTTATTTTTAAGCAAGTGAATTAAAGGCTGTTATCTTACCTCAGTTCACTTAAAAGGCCAGTCTTGTCAAGGGTATACTAACACCCCCTTGGATGCCACCCACACCCAGGGAACGACTTACTGATGAGTGAACAGAGGCAAAAAGTGCAGGGAAACATGGTCAACGTTACCACCTTTTCAGGAGATCGAACCACGGGGCTCTCAGTATGAGAGCTGCTACCAACTGAGCCACAAGACACCTATACTTTAACTTACAAAGCATCTAAGTTTTCTACTGTTTATGCGCAAGAATAGTTGAGCAGGACATCATCAAGGGTGACAGATTGATCACGTCAAAACAAATACCACTCCTTCCCGCGTTGTATTCGACTGAAGAAGCCCCTTACGAAGGCGAAACATTTCTGTAATGAAATTACCCAGGTGTTACACACGTGTCTTAATCATCAACCTGTCGATATCGTGTACCGTCAAGAAACAAGAGTAGTTTGATCTAGGTTTCTGTGTAATATGAAAGAGGTGTTATATGCTTCTTTAAAACATTCGTATTTACGGAGAAGTGCATTAATGAAGACTCAGTCTGTGTGATAACATATTCAGAAAAGCCAGAGGAGGAAAGCCAAGTAGAGCCTGCGAAAGACTAACACTCACTGGGAGCAGAAAAGAATTAGAAAAAAAATGGACAAATTAAACACTGTCTCATATCAACAGTAACTAATTCACTGTTTACAATGCAAACCCAGAGAGAGAGAGAGAGAGAGAGAGAGAGAGAGAGAGAGAGAGAGAGAGAGAGAGAGAGAGAGAGAGAGAGAGAGAGAGAGAGAGAGAGAGACTGACTCTTCGCTTGTAAATAAAGTCAGGAATCCTTAACCTAACCTTGTAATACCCGATGTAAAAAGAGAGAGAGAGAGAGAGAGAGAGAGAGAGAGAGAGAGAGAGAGAGGACAGAGAGAGGACAGAGAGAGGACAGAGAGAGGACAGAGAGAGGACAGAGAGAGGACAGAGAGAGGACAGAGAGAGGACAGAGAGAGAACAGAGAGAGAACAGAGAGAGAACAGAGAGAGAACAGAGAGAGAACAGAGAACAGAGAGAGAGAGAGAGAGAAGAGAGAGAAGAGAGAGAGAGAGAGAGAGAGAGAGAGAGAGAGAGAGAGAGAGAGAGAAACAGAGAGAGAGAGAGAGAGAGAGAAACAGAGAGAGAGAGAGAGAGAGAGAAACAGAGAGAGAGAGAGAGAGAAACAGAGAGAGAGAGAGAGAGAGAGAACAGAGAGAGAGAACAGAGAGAACAGAGAGAGAGAACAGAGAGAGAGAACAGAGAGAACAGAGAGAGAGAACAGAGAGAGAGAACAGAGAGAGAGAGAGAGAGAGAGAGAACTGAGAGAAAGTTGAAGATTAGTTTTAGATTTTACCGCCAGAGCGGCTAGTTTATAGTGCACCCCACAACCATCCTGGGGAAGGATAGCACAAATACATATGAACACACAAAAGGCCTAGGAACTAGGCCTCCCGAATGAGTTAACAAGACTACATCTGCACTTATATCTACAACTGTCTTACTTGTTGCAAGTTGCAAGCAGATTTAGGATATTCACTAAATGTCTGGCATCATATATTCCTACATAAGCACACTACTATAGAAAAAAAAACAGAATTCATCCAAAAATCTGTAGGAAATATTAAGTATTCTGCGACGTCTTTAGGGATGTAAACATTGGGTAATTAGTTAAAAGAACACAATTGGATCTTAAGTGTCATTTTATTGTTCTCGTTACGGCTTGACAAAAAGCTCCTGGAGAGCGAAACGTTGCCACAATGTCACATTAGTTGTACTTGTGTCCTTTTACCTAACACATTGTCAGTAATTCTACCAGCGTTATTACACTATTACATTATTACAACAGCCAATTCTCTCTCGGTACATGAAGAAAACGATATCAACAATATTTTGTAACTACTGTCAATAGTTATTACATACATACATGTACCTACACATATCCACTGACATACAATTAAACCACAGTAGGTGTAAACCGGTTTACAGTTATTTTTCCGTGGCAGTCCAGTCTAGGATCAGGCTTCCTTGTTGACCGCCAGATCAAATTGACATATTGGATAACTAGAATCTTCAAAACAAGTGATGCCAAGCCAATGAAAATACTCTTAATTACTTGTTCTCTCTCTAGGCTGGCATACTGCTGTATTTTAACAGTCATTTTATTGTCAGGCGAACCTGCAAACCTGGAGAAAGTGCAGAGAACCTTCGGTTCTCGTATAAATTCAGTGAAGTACCTAAATTATTGAGAATGCTTGAGGTCCCTGAAACGGTACTCTTTGGAACGTAGGCGAGAAAGATGCATCATAAGTTACACCTAGAGAATTCTGAAGATATTCGTCCAAAATCTGCTTAAGTGTGTAAGCAGATAGAGGATAGAGTCTCCACCACTTATTTAATGACCCGCATGGGTTTAGCGCTACTAGTAACAAATTAAACAAGGGTTAAAACTTTTCCAGTTAAGTGTGATCGTCTCTCAGGCTTCAAGGTTAACACCTGGCCAAAATAATGCTTGAATTTCACTGAGGTCGATACCTTATTGAATTAGGTGGAGTTAGCTGGATGGCTGAGTGAGGGAGCCCAGTGGCTTGTGGGGGCCCACAGTGGCTTGTGTGGGGGCCCACAGTGGCTTGTGTGGGGCTCCACAGTGGCTTGTGGGGGGCTCACAGTGGCTTGTGGGGGGCTCACAGTGGCTTGTGGGGGGCTCACAGTGGCTTGTGGGGGGCTCACAGTGGCTTGTGAGGGCCCACAGTGGCTGTGTGGGGCTCACAGTTTTATATTCCATTCTAGTATTTTTTTTAATCCCCGATTTTTCCAACAGTGGAGTAACTAAAATCTGTCCTCTCTAAACTTCATACCGTAGAGATTTGCTGTCTCTTAAAGAGACGTCACTCATAGAAATACTAGTACCTATAAAGACACGAGATGGGGTCTGCCACAGTGAAAAGCTCAGCTGAATAGACAGTGCTCGGCACACTTCTTTTTCCCCTTCTCATATCCGACTTAGAAAGGGACATAAATAACAGCACTATCATCCTTTGTTAATACCAGTGAGCTTTCAAGTTACAAACCACGTCTTCAAGCGGGCCACTTACAATATGATGTTCAACGAAGACAAATTTTAATTACTCTGTTACGGAAAAAAACTGAAGAGTGTGCAACAAACTCGAAAGATTCAACAGAGCGGGAAACTCAACAATGTTACAATGTCAGGGAATCTCACAATCTAGGATTACAATGTTATCAAAGACGCAGAGAAAATGACAGGATGGAGAACTAGAGATTTCAAAGGGATTTCGAGCCAATGTTGGTACTCTCAACTCTCTCTCTCTAGACAGTAACACTGATATGTACTTAAAGCGCCTTCAGGAAGGAGAGACTGCAGAAGTAGAGAACGTCCAGAGAACCTTCACTGCTCGTATAAATTCAGTAGACAGTCATTCAGCGCCTGGGGAATAGAAGGTTGCAAAGCTCGATCCTAGAAAAAGAGGTTATACCCAATTCCCTGGATCAAGACTCCTTAACCAGTATCATGGCTCCCCCATCCTCCTCGAAGGAAAAAGACATAACAGAGGTCCCAACGCGATTCAATTTCCTCGTTCCCAAGGAGGAAGATTTATAAAGAGAACTTTACACTGTGTTTATTTGAATCCGATATATGCAAAGTGTCTGTCTAGCCAGGAAGTAACTTGATAACTTCCAGGGGAGGGGAAGGAGGGGGAGGGGTAGGAGGAGGAGGAGGGGAAGTTCCTGATCAGCCGGCTGTAGCTCTTAAGCTGGACTGCATGATGCGAACACTAACAGTCTGACTGTCCAGTCTGTCTCCACCAACGTATTCTTGAGTGAATATGATTATCCTTTTTTTCGAATTTTAAAATGCATTTCTAGCATTTGTAAAGGTTGTAATAATGCTGGTAGAATTACCGACAATATGTAAAGTAAAAGGACACAAGGGCAACTAATGTGACATTTTTATTGTGGCAACGTTTCGCTCTCCAGCACTTGAATAAAGGATCTAACCAGGACAAAATCAAAGCACCACGAACCAGTCAACGCAGGGGTTTACACTATACCCTGTGGAGGCTGCGAGGTGAAACAGCAAGAAACCTCGACACTCGCCTCAATGAACACATTTACGCATGTAGGAACGACAACTTGAACAACGCCTGTGTACAACACCGAAATTCCACTAATCATCTCATGAAATTCAGGGACGCCCAATCAGTGATCAAAGAAACTAATTTCTGCAGACGCAAGAGCCTTGAATCATCACTAATCGCTGTTTCTAATACAACTGAACAAAACAAAGGCAGCTTCACCAATTCTGAAGTCTTAGCAAGAATCCTCCTGAAAACAGTAAATCCTGCCATCACACAGTCTCTCCTGTTCATACCACACAAGCACATTACAGAGGATGAACATTAAAACAGACCTTCTCTAGCCAGCCTCCTACAGAAATATTGTCTAACCTATTTTTATGTTACCCAAGTAATAGCTTTTATATCCTTTTACTCATGTGCGAGTTAATTGTTCTAACATATTGTATTACTACTACTACTACTTATATCACTACTACTACTACCACTAATATTACACCTCACTCTGAGCTTACATATGCCCTCTGTGTCCATGTACCGTTTGTAACGGCTTGACAAAGCTCCTGGAGAGCGAAACGTTGCCACAATAAAAATGTCACATTAGATGCACTTGTGCCCTTTTACTTAACAATTGTAAAGGATCTATAACTTAAGTATTTTGGATATTTTAGATCATTAGCTATTTGATACATCTCCAGAGCCTTTACTGCACGTATAAGTTCTGTCAAGCACCTTAACTACTGGGAACGCTTGGAAGCACTTGACTTGTACTCGTTGGAACGCAGGAGGGAGAGATATATCATAATCTACACTTGGAAAATTCTGGAAGCAATGGTCCCAAATCTGCACACAGAAATCACTCCCTACGAAAGTAAAAGACTGGGCAGGCGATGCAAAATGCCCCCAATTAAAAGTAGGGGCGCCATTGGCACACTAAGGGAAAACAAGTGTCCGGGGCCCCAAGACTGTTCAACAGCCTCCCATCAAGCATTAGGGGAATTGCCAATAAACCCCTGGCTGCCTTCAAGAGAGAGCTGGACAGATATCGGATCAGCCGGGCTGTGGCTCGTACGTTGGACTGCGTGCGGCCAACATTAACAGCCTAGTTGATTAGGCCCTGATCCATCGGGAGGCCTGGTCATGGACCGGGCCGCGGAGGCGTTGATCCCCGGAATAACCTCCAGGTAACCTCCAGTTAGCCGTGGAGTTGTTGATCCACGAAGCCGTCTACAGGTAACCTATAAGTGATTATTTCTTACGGATCTGTATTCTATTTGAATTTATAAAACAGGAGTGCTACGAGTTCCATTGTTGTATTTTCGGCCCTCTACTTCCGTGTCATCGGTGTCTTTGATCCAAAGAAATGGAACTGCCTTCCGCTTCCTCGAATCAAACCTGATTACCTCCCATTATCATGCGGCAATATGACCTCAATGGGTTCACCACTTCCAAATGAACATCATAATATTTCACCTAACTCATTTTTTTTCCTATTTTTATGAACTTAAAATTCTCAATATGACCCATGGAGGGTCTAGCACCGGCGAACCCCGGAAGCAACTACAGGTAAACTACATGAAAACCCTCGTAGTCTCTCCACCCTAGGGAAAAAGAAATTCAGGACTTTGAGACTTTATTAATGGTATTTATCAGTGAAAGTGACAGTTTTGTCACTGCTCTGCACTCCACTGATCTTCGTCTTTATGGTAATTGTAAAGCAGAAGTGAAGAGCGTCTTGGTGTGGCAATACTAGCGTGCTACGGTGCCAGTAATTATTATTGATGGTAATACTGAAACGTTAGAGCGCAAAAGAGGGAGAATGAAAGAGAGCGCAAGAGAGTGCGAAAGAGCGAGAGGGAGCAAGAGAGAAAGCAAGAGAAAGTACCAGCTTAAGAGAGCGTGGGAGAGAAAGGAGGCCGCCGACCACCTTATAGGGCGAAGGTCATACCTCACCTGCACCTCCCCAGGTCACACCTCGCCTGCACCTCTCCAGGTCACACTGCATAATCATGACTAGCTTCACCTGCACCATAGGAGGCCACCATCGTATAGGAGAAAAACAAAACACCTCACAAACAGCTCTCACGTCGCGTTACTTAAGACCAGAATCACCAGCACCACCCAGGACACTACGCTGTGAGTCTGAATACCTGATAGTGTACTGCATATCCAAGAGCTACTGTATGGAGGGCAGCACAAGAGAACATGGATACACTAAAAGATTAGGATCCAAGCCAACCAAGGGCTTTTGCAGCTGCTGTAGCAGTAGCTGCAGCCGCAGAAGCCATAAAAGCAGCTGGAAAATCACAAAAGTAGCCACAGAGGCCACAAAAGCAGCCGCAGAAGCCACGGCAATAGATACAGAAACAACAGCAGTAGCGGTTGCAGAAGCACCTGCAGCAACAGCAAACACAGCAAGCCACAGCAGGTGTAGCCCGACTGATAGAGATTCTAGGCCATCATCCATATGGTCTAACCTGGGACCGGGCAGCAAAGGCGATTATCTTCCCCTTCCCCTTCCCCTCCCCCCCCACCGGAATCAACTAAAGGTACACTACAACTTTCCTTGCCTCTACCACTGAAGGGGGAGGGGTATGTGAGGCTCTGAGTGTGTCAAACAACCCGCACAAAAGCAATTCCAAACAACTCATTTTCCACCAGTCGTAGAGAGTTTGGAGAGACTATCCTGAATATCATCATTATACGAAACTGTTCCTCCCTCCCTTCCCCCACCCACACATCAACAATAAATTAATATAACTGCCGGCTATAAATTAAAAGTAACGGAGGGAAAGGGAGAATAATGACACGGGCAGCTGAAAATACGAACAAAAATAAAGGTATCAAGAGGAACGGTGGTGCGTGTGTGTACATCGTTACACAGTCTTTGTTGGCTGTTATGTTGACGTAGGTCAGCTGATCTGAGTGACGAATGTTCCCTTGTGGGGTTCTCAACTGCCATTACCATGGGCCTTCCCCACACCCGCCTACCATGCCTACTGCTTAGCGAAGGATGTATTTATATACAGGTGTTGTTTGATGGTGGTTTAACTTCTGGGTATTATATTCCCCAAGGTCCGGTCACAGACCAGGCCTGCTAGGAGTCGCAGACCAGGCCTAAGGGTCGTAGACCAGGCCTGCTAAGGGTCGCAGACCAAGCCTGCTAAGGGTCGCAGACCAGGCCTGGTAGGGGTCACAGACCTTGCCTCCTAGGTTGGAAAGGAATTATTAAAGGGTTAAAAACTATTTCGACTGTCTCAATGTAGACACACACAGTTTACCTTAATCCTTAAATTCTAAAACTAATATACCAATCGTAATTTATCTGGTAGGAAAATAAGCCTTGCTCTGCAGCCTGTGTCTTCACTATTATGAACAAGACGACCTTCCGATCCATCAGCCGGTTCATCGGAAGAGCAAAAGAGCAAAAGCTCGCAACTGGGTGTATCAGGATGAATTTCTCGATCTTCAACCCCTTGCTAGCTAGCCCGGTAAATCAAAGTCTCACACAGACAGTGGAAGAATGTGAGTGGTTAATAGTTTAACACCCCCCCCCCCCCACCACTCCCACCTCAGTAACATCAATGGAAAATGACTCGTGTAATGGCCCATTGCAGACTTCGAAGATGCTGTTCATAGTCTTAACAAAGTAAACAGGGTTTTAGATAAAAATAAAGCAATAGTGATAGTAATAAAAATAATAGTATTACTAGTAGGGGTGGTAGTAGTAATAGTATTACTAATAGTGGTGGTAATATTAGTAGTAGTATTTAAGAACGCTTTGATAACGTAGGTCCTTCACCACTCAAAAGACAAATAATATTTCAACAAGGACAAAAAAAAAAAAAAATTAAACAGTAAAATCAACGAACAAAAACAACAAAAATAAACATTAATCACACCAAGTTAAAATAACCAGCATCAAGGTGATGATCCCGAAAATCGTCTCCAAGTAAACCCTAAGTACAAATCAGGTGATGGGCCATGTCACTGGCCATGTCACTGGCCATGTCACTGGCCATGTCACTGGTATACAAATACACACCAGTTTTCTTTTTCAAGACTCTCTAAATGGCCAGTGAGAGGTCATCATACGAGTACGTCTCGAATCAGGGATCTGCCTTCACCAATATAATAAAAAGCCATTATTATTATTATATTGGTTATATTGGTCTCCCAGCTGGCCTGCACCTTCATACTTTTCGTCAATCCTTCGCGGAGACACTGAACGCGGCAGCATCGAAAACTCGTGCCAGGACGCCATTTTCCCAAAGAGGAATATACATGGAAACTTACGTAACTGAACCATAATAAAAGGGAATCAAATTCTAAGCGCTTTAGTGATCTCTCAATTCCATTTTTAAGGAAAATCCTCTTTAATGTTGTAATTGGAAGATCCCGAAAGAGCTTGGAACTTAAATTCCATTTCATTGAGGCAATTGTCTATATATTTTCAAACCCTTATCTGTATTATTTTTTGTATACATTGCAAAAAGTCTATCTACACTGAACTTGAAAAATAAATTACGATTTTATGGGAGGCCTGAACATTCACATCCTTTTCCCCCTTAGTACGAAAAGCTATAAGGTAGAAAATCTTTCTTTGAAAATACTGGGAGTTGAGCTCCGTCTTGGGCTCCTTATACCACAAATTGCAGTCATCTTGCACGCCTTGTACACTACACTATAGCCACACCACACGCCTCACACTACACTATAGCCACACCACACGCCTCACACTACACTATAGCCACACCACACGCCTCACACTACACTATAGCCACACCACACGCCTCACACTACCCTACAGTCACACCACACGCCTCACACTACACTATAGCCACACCACACACCTCACACTACACTATAGCCACACCACACGCCTCACACTACCCTACAGCCACACCACACGCCTCACACTACCCTACAGCCACATCACACGCCTCACACTACCCTACAGCCACACCACACGCCTCACACTACCCTACAGCCACACCACACGCCTCACACTACCCTACAGTCACACCACACGCCTCACACTACCCTACAGTCACACCACACGCCTCACACTACCCTACAGTCACACCACACGCCTCACACTACCCTACAGTCACACCACACGTCTCACACTACCCTACAGTCACACCACACGCCTCACACTACCCTACAGTCACACCACACGCCTCACACTACCCTACAGTCACACCACACGCCTCACACTACCCTACAGTCACACCACACGCCTCACACTACCCTACAGTCACACCACACGCCTCACACTACCCTACAGTCACACCACACGCCTCACACTACCCTACAGTCACACCACACGCCTCACACTACCCTACAGCCACACCACACGCCTCACACTACCCTACAGTCACACCACACGCCTCACACTACCCTACAGTCACACCACACGCCTCACACTACCCTACAGTCACACCACACGCCTCACACTACCCTACAGTCACACCACACGCCTCACACTACCCTACAGTCACACCACACGCCTCACACTACCCTACAGCCACACCACACTCCTCACACTACCCTACAGCCACACCACACGCCTCACACTACCCTACAGTCACACCACACGCCTCACACTACCCTACAGTCACACCACACGCCTCACACTATCCTACAGTCACACCACACGCCTCACACTACCCTACAGTCACACCACACGCCTCACACTACCCTACAGTCACACCACACGCCTCACACTGCCCTACAGCCACACCACACGCCTCACACTACCCAAGTCACACCACACGCCTCACACTATCCTACAGTCACACCACACGCCTCACACTACCCTACAGCCACACCACACGCCTCACACTACCCTACAGTCACACCACACGCCTCACACTACCCTACAGTCACACCACACGCCTCACACTACCCTACAGTCACACCACACGCCTCACACTACCCTACAGTCACACCACACGCCTCACACTGCCCTACAGCCACACCACACGCCTCACACTACCCTAGTCACACCACACGCCTCACACTATCCTACAGTCACACCACACGCCTCACACTACCCTACAGCCACACCACACGCCTCACATTACCCTACAGTCACACCACACGCCTCACACACCACACTATGGCCCCCACCACACCTCACGTTGAATAATCAAAGACTGTGTGACAGTCATCGTAGGTCGTGCGTTTTAATTGCATCAAGAGAGCGAGCCATGATCCGCAGAAACACACAAGTTATTTAACCAGACATTTAGCCGCTTCGCGAGTGAGGCTGATGACACCACAGTGGTGGCGGTGGTGGTGACGGCACCGGTGGTGGTGATGGTGGTGGTGAATTTGGCTGTAGTGATGATGGTTGTGGTATTGGTGACCATAGTGGTGATGGTCGTCATGGTGGTGGTGATGATCAGGGTGATGGCGATGGTGTTGAAGCATGGGATGAAGGCTAGGAGACCAGGGAGGAGATGTGAGTGGTTGCGAGGCTTGGCAGAGAAGACTGCAACATGAATGACCTGTACTTAACACATTCATTTCATTACCTCGTTTTCTTACCTGTATCTGGTTTCGAGAACTCCTCTATCCCTCGCAGCCCGACCTGAGACCAGGCTTTAATCTATCATATCGTTCATGGTAACGGCACACTGAAGATACCGAATTGTATTTAACTTTGTTTCCTCAGAGTCTCTCACAATATACTCCCTAGAATACAGGCGAGAAATACAAATTATACACCATGCCTGGAAAATACTGGACTAACTATTCCAAATCTTCACACTGAAATTACTCCCTCAGAGAGAGAGCAAAAGGTTCCGCAAACGATGCAAAATACTGTATCCCTTGCCAGGCTGCTGTGCTTACACATAAGTGTAAGGGGACCAAAATAACCTCCTTCGCTGTTTTTAAGAGGGAACTTGAGAAGTTCATCAGGTTAACTTCCGATCATCCCGGCTGTATGCCGACATTGGATTGCGTGTTACTAGCACAAACAGCCTGACTGATCAGGCCATCAACCAGATACAAGCACAAACAGCTTGACCGATCAGACTATCACCCAGGAGGCTTGGTTTGGAGCCAGGTCGCATGCCGGTCACCTCAGAATTGACAACATGCAGACCCACTTCTCTTCCGGTCTGAGACCAGACTTCCCAGTTAACTACCTGGTCGAGCCTTCTGTTGCGCCTTGACCAGGAGTAAGCCTGGTCTGGGAGAAAGCAGGTGCTGACTGATCTTGTACTTGGTGCAGGTATTAGTCCAATCTCAATTACACTACCATGGACACTAAACCAACCATAATTTTTAAAGGGGTGGGCCAGTAAGCCAGCAGAACGCCTCAGTCAGATGGCCAAAAGCTCCAGCTGCGGGTTATCATATGACTAAAACCCGCGTCAGGAAACACTTGTCCTATTTCCTGATAAACGTAACCAAAACTAAACTGAACCTGCGACCTGGAATGAAGAGCAAACACCGACACAGTTTGCAAGGGGTTCCTAATGAGCTGCTGAGCGAGTCATCACATGATTCTCTCGCCAGCTCATTTTACACGACAAATAAATTTACAACAACGACACAGTCAGCAAAAGTGGATAAAACAGTAAAAGTTTTTGCAACAATCAACAGATATTTATGATCATGTTGTGCAAGTACAACCAGTCTCAGAGTTGGTTTGTAGTTGTCAGTTACCCATAAACTGGTTTAGCTTCTATGTGCGTTCTGTGCTCTCTCTTTCCTCTCAACAACTGCATTATACATGGTACCAGCGACTGCGTGCTGCTGGCACCAACAGCTTGATTTGTCAGGCCAAGGACTAGGCATGGTCTGGGACGGACCCCCCACCTCAAAAACCAAAATCAACTACGAGTAAATCATATTTGTGACCGATTTCTACTAATCCTTTCCCCTTACAATCTGACGTGATGCCAGGATACCTGGTCAACTAGGTATGCAGTCAACTAGGCATCCAGCCAACTGTTCCACCAGGCCCACAGACATCACATGGCTAATCTGGAACTTTAAGCAGATTAGTCTGAAGGCAGAGACGCCTTCGACTGTGTCTTGTCGGGTACATTTAGCTCTTTGAATATATTTTAGGGCCTCCAGGAACCTGATTCATCTTCAAAACAAAACAAAAAATCAGCATCCATCTGTCAGCGTTCCACCTTTCCCAACACACTTATCTGTCAGCGTTCCACTTGTTCAAACACACAATTTGTCAGAGGTCCAGCTAGTTCACCTTCATAAATACACCAGCTATCAGCGTTCGAGGTAGTTCAGAGTTACCAATACGCCAGGTGTCAGCATTCCACCTATTCCACTTGTTCCCAACACTCGTGTATCATCGTAACAGCTGTCAGCGTTCCATCTAGTCCTGTACATTAGTAAAGTATGCAAATATCGCAAACAAGCGATACAAAATGCAAGACAACCATGAGGGGAGCTGAATGATAGCTTCAGGCCTTTCGTGTTGCAATCAACATATCAGGAGCTTGCATTGTTGCAGAAAAGAGGTGGTGGTCCAAGCAGATACGATCACAGGGAGCACCTTTCCTGCAGCAAAGGCGCTCCCTGTGATCGTATCTGTTTGGACCTCCTCCTTTCTGCAATATTGCAAGCTCCTGATATGTTGATTACAACACGAAAGGCCTAAAGCTAACATTCAACTCCCCCGTGCTTGTTTTACCCATTAGTAAAGGTATGGATGATGCGAGACTGCGATCAGTCGCTGACTAGTTTCTCTTTGTACCAGTCCAGGAAGGCAAGCAGCCATTGACCTGGCTGAGGGAAGCCATACATGCAACCCCCTCATTACCTCCACGCTTCCATGGCTTAATCTCCCCCTCCCTTCATGCTACCTAACTCCCCCATCACACTTCATACCTCACCCCTCCCTTAACATTACCTGGATCACCCCTCCAAACACACTACCCTACCATTCTTACAATACCACCCTCACCCCTCCCTTCACACTACCTGCCTCGACATTCCTCTCGCACTACCTACAATAGGTCACCCTCTTACTATTACATTACCTACCTCTCCCTCTCTCCCCCCACTCACTTCCCAACTTGCTCTTCTCGCTGGCTGGCTCACATTTATCACACCATGAAGATAATTCACTCACGCCCCGACACACACACACAACGAAGCCCACACATTCATCGAAACATTATCTAAGTCGCGTGTGTGTGTTTCTCTCTCTCTCTCTCTCTCTCTCTCTCTCTCTCTCTCTCTCTCTCTCTCTCTCTCTCTCTCTCTCTCTCTCTCTCTCTCTCTCTCTCTCTCGGTTGTCGCGTAGCTCACAATCGCAAGTTCCCGAGTTAGATTCCCTGGCGGGTAGAAACATATGGGTAAGATTCCTCGCATTCCAGCTGCTCTTTCTCACTTGGTAGTAAAAATAAGTTGGTGTAAAGGCCTGGTCACAGACTGAGCCGTGGGGGCGTTGACCCGCGAAACCCTCTCCAGGTGTGTCAGCCGACTGTTATGGGTGGCGTCCAGTCCTGCTGGAATGCCATATCCCGTATAAGAGATACATTCAGAGCCTGTGTGGAAAAAAAAATCCAGTGCCTGCTGGAAGCATTCAAGAGAAAGGTTTCTCTCTCTCTCTCTCTCTCTCTCTCTCTCTCTCTCTCTCTCTCTCTCTCTCTCTCTCTCTCACCCTTCCCCCGAGACAATTTACTATTAAATAGTGTAAAATATCCTCTCTCTCTCCGCCACACCCTGGCCCCACAGCGCTTGATCACATCAGCTGGGAATAATGAACACCAATCACTAACAACAATTTTCTCATTCATTATTGGACGCTGACAGGAGTAAATCATTTATAATCTGCGCTTATGAGTGGCCCAACTTTAAGGCACCCACACCAGGCCACAGACGGCCGGGTGTGTGTTCTAACACCTCTGCTGCCATTTCTTCAAGAGCCGCGGACAACGAACGTTAAAAAGAATGAGGGAGAGTGGATTTCGAAGTAAAAACGCGTTAAATCTTTAGGGATGTTTCAGTTCCTGAGTAGGCCGTCAGTGGGAGGCCTAGTCTTACACTGCTGTGCCTTCCAGCACACCTGCGATATATTCCAGCCCTTTGCGACATAATTCAGCCCCCCTTCAACATATTACAGCCCCCTGCGACATATTCCAGCCCCCTGCGACATAATTCAGCACCCCTGCAACATATTCCAGCTCCCTGCGACATATTCCAGCCCCCTGCGACATAATTCAGCCCCCTGCGACATAATTCAGCACCCCTGCAACATATTCCAGCTCCCTGCGACATATTCCAGCCCCCTGCGACATAATTCAGCCCCCTGCGACATAATTCAGCACCCCTGCAACATATTCCAGCTCCCTGTGACATATTCCAGCCCCCTGCGACATAATTCAGCACCCCTGCAACATATTCCAGCCCCCTGCGACATATTCCACCCCTCCTACGGCACATTCCAGCCCCCCTGTGACCTGTACGATGTCTATCACGACCTGTACGATGTATATCACGACCTGCATTATAGATTAGCTTCTTTTTTTGCAAATTATTTCAGCATTACGAAGACATCCATTATTCTTCCCACCTGTGAAATACTGCAACATACCTATAACATATTCCAGGTCCTTTTGTAATGTATTACAACATTCCTGCGAGACATTACAACACCCCTAAGGCGTTATAAAAAATCGTAACTATAAAGAACAAAAACACAATACCGTAACTGGAACAAGGCAATTAACCAAGTAAATAGGAGAGAGAGAGAAGCTTACGACGACGTTTCGGTCCGACTTGGACCACTTACAATACCACACTTTGTAAATGGTCCCAGTCGGACCGAAATGTCGTCGTAAGCTCCTCTCTCCTATGTACAGGTTCTTTGTGTAAATTGTCGCTATATTCCAGACGGGGGTCGAAATATACACAGACCAATCTTCCGAGTTGTCTCCATGTGGGTTATTACTGAGCATATTGCAGAATCTATGCTGCGGGTGTATTGCTAGAGTAACGACGTGGTGAAGGACCCTGTCTTATTCCTACAGTAACGACGTCCTGAAGGACCCTGTCTTATTCCTACAGTAACGACGTCCTGAAGGACCCTGTCTTATTCCTATAGTAATGACGTCTTGAGAGACCCCATCTCATTCCCAGAGTAACGACGTCCTGAAGGGCACCATCTCATTCCCAGAGTAACGACGTCCTGAAGGGCACCATCTCATTCCCAGAGTAACGACGTCCTGAAGGGCACCGTCTCATTCCAACATCTGTATTAGCTATTCCAGCAACTTGAGGTTCATTTCAACTCTCACAGAACTTGCTCCAACACTTCTTCAGGCAAGATGCACTGAATTACAGACCGACCGGTATCACTGCCACATATAATATCCAAAGTTATGAACAACTTACTGAGGAGGAGTACAGCAGAACACCCGAGGAGGGTAGAGTTGATCAGAGTAAACCAGCAAGGTTTAACCCACTGGAAATCTCGTTTAACAAACCTGTTGCAGTTCTTTCGGAGTAAAATATATGAAGCGGAAATGCCGGTTTGATTTTATTTTCCTGGACTGCAGCACAGCTCTCTAAGGCAACATTCAGGTTGTTAGGTAAAAGAACATAAGTGCAACTAACGTGACACTTTATTGTGGCAACGTTTCGGTCTCCAGGAACTTTGCTGAGGCTTGACAAAACTCCTGAAGAGAGAAACGTTGCCACAATAAAATATCACATTTGCACTTGTGCCCTGTTACCTAAAATACTGTCGGTAATTCTACCAACATTAATACAACATTCAGACTACCACACCCCAGCAGTGATTAATCCACAGACCAGGAAGGGGCAAGAAAGTCAACTGTGTAAGTGGTTCATGAGAGACAAGAATAAGACACCAAGAGAGAGGCTTTAAGATAGGGGTGAGGAAACAGGGGAGTTCCTCAAGGTCGCCACTGGGACTACTACTGTTCTCCCGGAAGAAATTTATTCTTCGAGGCCATTAATTTTTTATATTAGTTGTTTACAAGTCAATGTTAATACTTCTTTTTCAGAATGAAGCTAAAATTGATGTTTTTTTCTTTATAACCACTGATGTGTAACTAAGATCCTGGTTCCATATATATATATATATATATATATATATATATATATATATATATATATATATATATATATATATATATATATATATATGTCGTGCCGAATAGGCAGAACTTGCGATCTTGGCTTAAATAGCAACGCTCATCTTACCATATAGGACAAGTGAAAATTTGTGTATGCAATAATTTCGCCAAAATCATTCTGAACCTAACGAAAAAAATATATTTCTCCGTGTTTGTTTGGTATTAAATTATTGAAAACAATTCTAAAATATATTTACTTCGGTTAGGCTAAAATAAATTGCGCTTGTTATAATAAGGTTAGGTAAGTTTTCTAAGTTCCTTTTGGTGCAAAATTAAAAATTTTTACATCAACATTAATGAAAAAAATATATCTTTAAACGTATAAGAGAAAATTTTAGAAATGACTTAATTTTAAATGAGTTCTTGCTAATTGACCAGTTTTACATATTCGGCACGACATATATATATATATATATATATATATATATATATATATATATATATATATATATATATATATATATATATATATATATATATATATATATATATATATATATATATATATATGTCGTACCGAATAGGTAAAACTGGTCAATTAGCGAAACCTCGCTTAAAATTAAGTCCTTTCTAAAATTTTCTCTTGTACGTTTAAAAATAATTTTTTTTTCATTTTATGTTAATGTAAAAATTAATAATTTTGTACCAAAAGAACCTTAGGAAACTTATCTAACCTTATTATAACAAGCGCAATTTAATTTAGCCTAATCCAACTAAATATATTTTAGACAAGTTCACAATTTAATAAACAATGAAATATATATTTTTTGTTAGGTTCAGAATAATTTTTGCGAAATTACTGCATACACAAATTTTCGCTTGCCTCATTCGGCAAGAAGAGCGTTACTATTTAAGCCAAAATTGTAATTTTTACCTATTCGGCACGACATATACACGTAATTTGAATCATGTAGTCTTTTTATAACTCAATAATGAATGGCTTGTTCAAATGTTCATTGAAAAATTTTGAAGGGCATTCTGAAAGACACTGCCATTTTAAATATTGCATTTAAGTTTTATCCCAAACTCCGACATCGAAACCAGAAAAAGAATACCATGAATACCAAACAAATCTTGGTTTCAGTGACAGTTTATAAAACTAAGAACATAAAACCCTGAAAGGGATAAGAAATGGCTACCATGAAAGGGATAAGAAATGGCTACCATGAAAGGGATAAGAAATGGCTACCATGAAAGGGATAAGAAATGGCTACCATGAAAGGGATAAGAAATGGCTACCATGAAGGGGATAAGAAATGGTTACCATGAAAGGGATAAGAAATGGCTACCATGAAAGGGATAAGAAATGGTTACCATGAAAGGGATAAGAAATGGCTACCATGAAAGGGATAAGAAATGGCTACCATGAAAGGGATAAGAAATGGCTACCATGAAAGGGATAAGAAATGGCTACCATGAAAGGGATAAGAAATGGCTACCATGAAAGGGATAAGAAATGGTTACCAGAGTTTAACCCCGTACCTAAAAAAAAAAGGTTATACGGATCTGAGAGAGAGAGAGAGAGAGAGAGAGAGAGAGAGAGAGAGAGAGAGAGAGAGAGAGAGAGAGAGAGAGAGAGAGAGAGAGAGAGAGAGAGAGAGAGAGAGATAGAGATATGGAAGACCAGACACATCTTCAAATCTCAAAACAGCATCCAGGGATCAGAAAAAAAAACTCCTTGTGGATGGTACACACGAAGTATGCAAGACCCAACACAATACACAGCCCCAAGATGGAATTCCAACCTTGATCAGGTATGTAGGCAAACTAGAGAAGGTCTAAAGGTCTGCAATGGAGATCTGACAGGGATGTGAACCAGCAAAAACAGCTAAAGGAACCGAAACTGAAGATAAGAGTCTACAGAACGTGTGGTTATGACGTGTTAAACACTAGAATAATTCACAGGGAGGGAGACAGCGTATGATTATGACGTGTTAAACACTAGAATAATTCACAGGGAGGGAGACAGCGTATGATTATGACGGATGAAACACTAGAATAATTCACAGGGAGGGAGACAGCGTATGATTATGACGTGTTAAACACTAGAATAATTCACAGGGAGGGAGACAGCGTATGATTATAACGGATGAAACACTAGAATAATTCACAGGGAGGGAGACAGTGTATGATTATGACGGATAAAACACTAGAATAATTCACAGGGAGGGAGACAGTGTATGATTATGACGGATAAAACACTAGAATAATTCACAGGGAGGGAGACAGTGTATGATTATGACGGATAAAACACTAGAATAATTCACAGGGAGGGAGACAGTGTATGATTATGACGGATAAAACACTAGAATAATTCACAGAGAGGGAGACAGCGTATGATTATAACGTACGGAACACTAGAATAATTCACAGGGAGGTAGACAGCGTATGATTACGACGGATGAAACACTAGAATAATTCACAGGGAGGTAGACAGCGTATGATTACGACGGATGAAACACTAGAATAATTCACAGGGAGGTAGACAGCGTATGATTACGACGGATGAAACACTAGAATAATTCACAGGGAGGTAGACAGCGTATGATTACG
Source organism: Cherax quadricarinatus (assembly GCF_038502225.1). Taxonomy (NCBI): domain Eukaryota; kingdom Metazoa; phylum Arthropoda; class Malacostraca; order Decapoda; family Parastacidae; genus Cherax; species Cherax quadricarinatus. The sequence continues at coordinate 5,371,480 of NC_091338.1, forward strand.
ACGGATGAAACACTAGAATAATTCACAGGGAGGGAGACAGCGTATGATTATAACGTACGGAACACTAGAATAATTCACAGGGGAAACAGGGACACATTTAAAATGCGAGAGCAAGGAACAAATGAGCAGAGTTTTCAACATTATTATACCAATCTTAAGACCGAGTCTTAAGGTTGGTATAATAATGTAATGAACTAGAAGTGGTGGCGGGAAACTCCCCACACAGCTTCAGGTGTGACAACAGCCCGGCGAGGCTGGAAACAAGTACGTGGGGGGGGGGGGGTCAAGGTAGCTGGTTGAGGGGGGTTAGAACTATTGAGCACTCTCTCTACCTTCAGTAAACAAAAATATGAGTGTACATGTATACACGTACGTGTAGGTGTTTGTATGAAACGCACGCACGCACGCACGGACGCGCACGGACGCGCACGGACACACACACACACACACACACACACACACACACACACACACACACACACACACACACACACACACACACACACACACACACACACACACACACACACACAGCTCAATAACAACATTCCACCTTTCCTATAAGCCATAACATCCTTTACAAAATCAACTTCATCCAATTTATTATTCGCACTATTTTTTCCGCCGCCATTCTTTTTTTTCTCCGTCCGTCCGTCTCCGTCTGTTTGTCTGTCTGTATCTGTGTGTGTCTCTCTCTCTGTCTCTCTCTCTCTCTCTCATTCCAATTCTCTTTAACTATTCTTTAAACAGCTCCTTATATCCTCACCTTCCTCTTGCTTGTGTTAATAATTTACCTGGCACCGGAATGAGGTCAGGCATTCATTCCTCTTGAGCGTCTGATCCACCAGGCTATCGCTGCCCAAGGTCCTCACAAACACCACAATCTGACTGACCTTCTTCAGGTACTTTACTATAGTTTTACCTTGAAGACGACTTATTAGATCTTTGGTTCCCCCTTCACCTTAATCTTCCATCCTCTTGCTCTTCCTCCTCCAATTCTTGTTTATTCTCTCCTCTTCCTCCTCCAATTTTTCTTGTTTATTCTCTCTTTCTCCTCCAATTCCTCTTGTTTATTCTCTCTTCCTCCTCCAATTCCTCTTCTTTATTCTCTCCTTTTCCTCCTCCAATTCCTCTTTTCAAAACTCCAGCCCGTCGCGCTAACCACTAGACCAGCTAGCCACAATAAGATTCATCCAACTAGGTATATTTCTACACCATAGGAAGGTTAGCACAGGCACCTCTGTGACCACAAATGCAAGTTTTTACAGACGAATCTCCAGCTAGCGTGGCCGTGACGAACTCTAGCTCAAGTCCCTTCACTGCCGTCAACATGACTTAAGAAATCGTAATCGATTGCTAAACCATACCCCCGGCCGGGATTGAACCCGCGGTCATAGAGTCTCAAAACTCCAGCCCGTCGCGCTAACCACTAGGCGTGACGAAGGGTACTTGAAAAGGAGAAGGGTACAAGGCGCCCACAATAGTCTGTGTGTTACAGGTTAGGGTGAGTGAGCTCACAGCCTTATATACCCTGTCCTTCGTGCTAGGACTGAGCATAACTCATCGAGAAAGGCATCAGTTGTTAAAATGAAAGGCTTCGCAAAGTTAGGAAATTTGAAAACAGGAACAAAAATTAATTTTCTCAGTGAAGTGCTCTTCCTCTACCAAAGGTCCAAACTAAAGGACATCCCTTTAAGGAACTGAGTCAATGGGGGCTGCAACAGGTTATTTATTTACTATGAAAGCCCTATAGAAACCCGTTAAACCAACAGATGCTCGTAGAGTGCCTGTAAGTTGTGTGGTTGGCAAATTCTAAACATGCGTTACTTTACTCTCCTCAGTCGAAATCCCTCCAGGAATTGTTATACGACCAAGGATTTTGAATTGTGACTTCAGAAATTGATATTTAAACATTTTCATCTTAGCACGAGTGGCACCAGTCTCTCAGAATGCGACTGAATGTCTTTTGATATGATGAAATCGTCCAAATACACCATTAGATTATTTCATTATAACTCTTTAATATACAGGGCGTTTCAAAATTATGAACCCGATTTGAAATCGTAACTTGTTGAAATTGGGTCCTCCTTTTTCAAACACCTTGTATTTATCACGAGTTTAAAAGATGTAGTCAAACCTCGTGAACTGAAGGTCATTTCGAGACGGTGACTAACCTGTAGGGGTCGAGAAAGGTCTTAATGCCTTTTTTTTCCAAGAAGTGAGACCTGCCGAAACTCCCGTGAAACAAATCTAATAACAAGACCACAACATTTCTGAGCAAGTCATTAAGTACTGAGCACAAAGCACCATCTTTCTTGGCCATCAAGATCAATGGCGCATTCCACGATAAATTGCTGTGTCGTGACAGTTATTAATTCTTCGACCACTGCACACTGAGAATGTGGCAGTCAGTATGCGGGGAAAATAGACCTCTTAGCTGATTCCAATAGAATATAATGGATAATTTGATTAGTTAATCCCATCTTTCACCCATTAGTGCTACGGCTTCTCTCTGCTTAACATACGCAAAAGGCTCTTAATCTCACCGGGAAAATCTGTATTAGACAGCTGCCACGAGAGGAAAATTCTTCCCAAGAGAAAATAGCACCAATCCACTGGTCTGGAAGCTGATCATTCACCTTGACTAGATATAGGTAGTGAACAGCCTGGGATTTCCCAGGCGACACCCAGGCATGCAGAGGGGGATCTGAGGTGCAGAGTAATACAAGGCTTCCTCCCTGATCTGTCTTTTACAGAAGGCTAGGGTGAGAGCGCCCACAACCTCGTCCCCTGTCACCTAGCCCTCTAAACACGACTGCCAGGGGTGGGTAATAACCGTGATGGGTTTCGAGAGTTTTCCTAACCCTGCAGACTGGCCCTGGCCCAGGCTGCTGCTACTGTATCACACACATTCACCTAATTATTCTACCTCGAGGTATTTAATGTTCTTTGCGTAAGCAGAAGGAACAGACCAGGCTGTGCCTGTGGCCAATTTCGAGTGAGTTTCAACAGTCAAGCCTGGCTCCAGGCTATGATGTCCCTTAGACTAATGTTCCTTAGACAATCTTCCTCTTCTTTTTTCTTCTCCTCCTCTATCTTTTTTATCCTTTTCCTCCTCTCCCCCCCCCTTCCCTCACTGCTGCCTCTCCTAGCAGAACTTTTCGTTATTCTCCTAATTATTGCCTCTTATTTTTCATTTCATTCACTTCTATTTTATGTTCTACTACTGCTTCCTTCCTTTTTTATCATCTCCGGTATTCCCTTCCCTTTCCCACTCTTTTTCTTCTTCTTTGTTGTCGCCTCTCATTCTACACAAGAGTTTTTCAGTTCCTCCTCCTCCTCCTCCTCCTCCTCCAGCTTTCCCTCAGTTCCTCCCCCTTTCTATGACCTTTTCTATCTGTTTTTTACTTCCCCTTCTCTCTCTTCCTTGTCCTTATCTTAAGAGCTTCCTCCTGTACTTCCTTCCTAATAATTCTGTCTCCGCCTTCTTCATTAACTCTCCCTCTTCTGCTTCCTCTCTCTCTTCCTCTTACTCTCCCTCTTCTGCTTCCTCCCTCCCTCCCTCCCTCTCCCTCTCCCTCTCTCTCTCTCTCTCTCTCTCTCTCTCTCTCTCTCTCTCTTTCCCCTCACCTTTGATCCACTTATTGCTCCCCTCGCTTCACCCCTCAGCATACATTTTCCCTTCATTTTTCTTTTTGTTCAACTCTGCCATTCTTTATTGGGTGGCTCCCTGCTCCTTCTTCCCCTCCTCCCCTCTCCTAGCTGCAATGTTCCCCTCTTCGTGACCCCTCCCTTCCCTTCAACCCCTCTCTCTCCCTATGAAGCTTTCCACTCTGCGTCAAATCCCTTAACCTTGTTACACCTTCCATTGGTTTTCTTGTCCGTCTATATGTCTCCATCCCTAAATCCCATCCCTATTTCTCTCCCTCTGTTTATCCTCCTATTTCTCTCTCTTCCTGTTCTCTGTTTATTTTCCTGTTTTCTCTGTTTATCTTCCTGTTTCTCACTGTGTTTATCTTCTTTTCTGTTTCTCTGTTTATCTTCCTTGTTTTTCTTTCTCTATTTTCCTCTCTATTTCTATCTTCCTTACTGTTTCTATCTTCCATCTTCCTTACTGTTTCTCTATCTTCATTTCTGTTCCTCTGTTTATCTTCCTTCCCGCTTCCCTGTTTCATTCTTTCCTACTTCTCCCCCTCTGTTTACCTTCCTAACTGAATCTATCTTCCCTCTCTATTAACCAACACCTCTCTGCCCCTTCCCCGTTTAAATCTCCCCCTTCCCCCTCTCCCCCCCCCTCTGCCTCCTGGGTGCCATATACGTTTCCAAATATTGCCTCTCCCCTCACCCTTGTTGCAAAATTCCCTCACTTCTTAGCTAAAGCACCCCTTATTCACAGCAATTCCTCACCCCTTAGTAACAGCAATCCCTCACCCCTTAGTAACAGCAATCCCTCACCCCTTAGTAACAGCAATCCCTCACCCCTTAGTAACATCACCCCCTCACCCCTTAGTAACAGCACTCCCTCACCCTTTAGTAACAGCACCCCCTCACCCCTTAGCAACAGCACTTCCTCGCCCCACCCTCTCCCTCACACCTTCTCCCTCACCAAACCTTATTTCCTCCAGTCCACCTTCCCTATTCCCCTCCCTCTCTCACTTCACCCTTCTTCCCTCTCCCTTTCCTCCCTCCCCTTCGTTCCCTATTAGGCAGGGGCCCCTTCCCCCACTGCACCCCCTTTTTTTTAAAACATCTGCCAAAAACTACGACCCAAAAAACCTACAAATTGGCATCTCAACAACGCATAAAAAAGTAAATCAAAATTAAAATTTTGGAAAAAAAAAATTCACCACATCATACACGGCGCCATGAAAAAAATATTTCTTAGTTGACTTTTCTATTCCAAAGTTTAGATCAATAACGTATTGCCTAATTAAGCTCGTGGGTGTAAAAGTTAGGGAGCTTAAAAGATAGTGAGGAGGAGAGGGGTGAAGAGGAGAGGGGTGAAGAGGGGAGGGGTGAGGAGGGGAGGGGTGAGGAACGCTGGGGGCGAAGAGGGAAAAGGAGGATTTGTGTGGGGATGGAGGTAGTGGTGGTGAGTGGGTGTGGGTGGTATTGGACTTGAAAGGGGGGGTTCACCTGGAGTTTACCTGGAGAGGGTTTCGGGGGTCAACGCCCCCGCGGTCCGGTCTGAGACCAGGCCTCGTGGTGGATCAGGGTCTGATCAACCAGGCTGCTACTGCTGGCCGCACGTAAACCGACGTACGAACCACAGTCTGGCTGGTCAGGTACTGACTTTAGGTGTCTGCCCAGTGCCTTCTTGAAGACAGCCAGGAGTCTATTGGTAATCCCCCTTTTGTATGTTGGGAGGCAGTTGAACAGTCTTGGGCCCCTGACACTGCGTTGTCTCACCGTACTCGTGGCGCCCCTGCTTTTCATTGGGGGATTGTTGTATTTCCTGCCGAGTCTTTTTCTTTCGTAGAAAGTGATTTTCACGCGTAGGTTTGGTACTAATCCCTCTAGGATTTTCCAAGTGTATATTATCATGCATCTTTCTCGCCTCCGTTCCAGGGAATACAGATCAAGGGACTTCAACCGTGGTGTTGAAATGGAGGGGGTGGTGTAGGGGTGTAGGTAGTGTGGTGGCAGTGGTGGTGGCAGTGTTGTGGGGGTAGAGGCAGTGTGGTGGTAATGGTGAAGGGGTGGTAGTGGTGGTGTGGGGGGGGGGTGATTGGAAGATGATGATGTAAGGGTAATTGATGTAAGCATCGAGGACAGGGGATAGAGGGTGACTTGTGGAAGGAGAGGAGAGGAGGGCGATGTTGTGGGACGGAGGGTGATGTTGTGGGACGGAGGGTGATGTTGTGGGATGGAGGGTGATGTTGTGGGACGGAGGGTGATGTTGTGGGACGGAGGGTGATGTTGTGGGACGGAGGGTGATGTTCTGGGACGGAGGGCGATGTTGTGGGATGGAAGGCGATGTTGTGGGACGGAGGGTGATGTTGTGGGACGGAGGGCGATGTTGTGGGACGGAGGGCGATGTTGTGGGACGGAGGGCGATGTTGTGGGACGGAGGGCGATGTTGTGGGATGGAGGGTGATGTTGTGGGACGGAGGGTGATGTTGTGGGACAGAGGGTGATGTTGTGGGACGGAGGGCGATGTTGTGGGACGGAGGGCGATGTTGTGGGACGGAGGGCGATGTTGTGGGACGGAGGGTGATGTTGTGGGACGGAGGGTGATGTTGTGGGACGGAGGGCGATGTTGTGGGACGGAGGGTGATGTTGTGGGACGGAGGGCGATGTTGTGGGACGGAGGGCGATGTTGTGGGACGGAGGGCGATGTTGTGGGACGGAGGGCGATGTTGTGGGACGGAGGGCGATGTTGTGGGACGGAGGGTGATGTTGTGGGACGGAGGGCGATGTTGTGGGACGGAGGGTGATGTGGGACGGAGGGCGATGTTGTGGGACGGAGGGTGATGTTGTGGGACGGAGGGTGATGTTGTGGGACGGAGGGCGATGTTGTGGGACGGAGGGTGATGTTGTGGGACGGAGGGTGATGTTGTGGGACGGAGGGCGATGTTGTGGGACGGAGGGTGATGTGGGACGGAGGGCGATGTTGTGGGACGGAGGGTGATGTTGTGGGACGGAGGGCGATGTTGTGGGACGGAGGGCGATGTTGTGGGACGGAGGGTGATGTTGTGGGACGGAGGGCGATGTTGTGGGACGGAGGGCGATGTTGTGGGACGGAGGGCGATGTTGTGGGACGGAGGGCGATGTTGTGGGACGGAGGGTGATGGTGTCTGGGCGAGGGGAAGTAAAAGGTACAAAAATAACCAACTTCCCAGTAACTCCAAGCCAACAAAAATTAACGTTTTTATCCAGTTCAGAAACCAAATTGGTTGTTTTAAGGGAATTCTAATGAGCTTGTAGGTTTTTTTATCTTAAAAATAATTTTGGCTATTTATTAAGTTTGAAGAACCACATAATAATTATTACCCAACTATCATACCTGGAGGGTTGTTCCGAGGGTCAACGCCCCCCGCGGCCCAGTCCTTAACCAGGCAATATATTTTGCATCGATATAAATCACGGTCCATGCAATGACAAGAATTCTTTCTTAACGTGATTATCCATTAAATAATTGCACATTAAGTATAAATTTTCAGTCATCCAAACATATTTACACGAGAGTTTTGAGGTTTCTCTTGTGTTGAGTATCGGTCTCCCGCACCAGTGACCAGCAGCAGTCAACTATTACACTCATCTTCACGTTTATCTGACATCTTTTCTCCACGACGGCTTTGTCTAGTGGAATCGGTCAACTTGGGCTTCGGTTTCATGGAACCTGCACTGTGTTGCCCCCTCAGGGAAGGTTCCTTGATGTTGGTGAGGGGCTCCTGATTTAGGGAATTGGATCTGTGCTCCAGTTCCCCGAATTAAGCATGAATGCCTTCCACATCCCCCCCCCCAGGCGCTGTATAATCCTACGGGTTTAGCGCTTCCCCTTGATTATAATAGTAATAAATGCAGTGTGTTGTAGCAACACAAATGACTTCAGATTTGAATTTACCATCACAAAATTAGTTAGAAACACTTTTTTTTAATGTGAACTGAAAGCTTAATTGGTCGGTAAACTGTGGGATACCTTTGATATACCTTTGATGAGTTTCAAGAGTCTTACTACTCCCGAAGCCCGGCCATGGGCCAGGCTCGTTTGGTTCTAGCCTGTCAACCAGGCTGTTGCTGCTGGAGGCCCGCTAACCCAAATATCCATCACAGCCTAGTTGATCTGGCACCTGGTGAAGATACTTACTTGTCCAGTTTCCTCTTAAGGGCTTCTACACTTGTTCCAGCCGTGTTTGATACATTCTGGTAAGATGTTGAATAGTCTGGGGTCACGAATGTTGATACAGTGTTCCCTTATTGTGACCACTGCACCCGTGCTTTTCACCGGGTTTATTTTACACTTCCTCCCATATCTCTCGCTCCAGTACGTTATGAAGTGTGCAGATTTGGGACCAGACCCTCGAGTACTTTCCAGGTATATATATTATCATGCATCTCTCTCTCTCTCTTTCTCCACTCAAGTGAGTACTTGAGGGGATGAGGGGTATTTAGGAGGGAGGGGGAAAAAGCTTCGGGTCTTCCCAAACTTAAAAGACGGCCTTAGAACTTGATCTTGGTGCCTAGTTTAAGTTTAGAAAGTTAAGTTAGACTAGGAATATAGGCGTAAGTACCATAAAGTACAGCCATTACCTCACCATTGCAAACCTGCAATATGTTAACATAGGTGCTAAACGGCCAAGGTTCTAGGCGATTCGTCGGTGTGGATCCCGGCCAGGGTCTCTTCCAATCTGGTGACCCGGCACTGATTCCCCGGGTAGGGCAGTGTGGTTACGGCCAAGAGCTTTAAATCTCAAGGGAAGGTTATCACACTTGGAAGACAGTGCAAGAAAACCATGTATAACCACCGCCCCCACAACCCAGTCCCAGACCAAGCCTCCTGGTTGACTGCCTGTTGAATCAGTGCTAGCAGCATAATCCAACAAAGGCAAGACAGCCCGGCTAATCAGGAACTCAAGCGAGGCCAGGAGCCAAGATTCGAGCCTCGCAAATACACATCGATGAGTACATGCGTGCGTACGTGTTCGCACGCGCGACCAGCGAAGACTAATAGCGATGAGCAAATAGGTGGTGCCAGGAGCTGTGAATCGACCTCCGCAACCATATGTAGAGAAGTCCAAATAGGCGAGTACAAATACACACACGACACAAACACCCACTCACACTACACTGATGGCAGCAGGTGGGAGGATCAGACTCCTCGAGTAGGTGTAATTAGGAGTTTTCACACCACCGAGCAGTAACTTCCCCATTTGGCGGAAATCTTCATGAAATTGTTCCCTCTCACAGAGGGTAAATAGAGCAAGTCTCGTTAGTAAGGGGATGACGAAGGTTTCTCGAGGACAGGTAGAGAAAAGGGCAAGAGTAACAGTTTACATACCAGGGGCAAGAGGAAGAACAGTTTACATGCCTCTTCAGTGCCTGTAGTTTACCTATACATAGTTCATTATATAAATGCATGACACATACCAGAAATTTCCACCCAAATACATTTACATCATAATTTTTTTTTTTCGCTTATGTTCATTATCGCTCTCACGAACCTCTGCCCAGAAGTAGCCGGCCAGGAAAATTTTTACAGATTCTGAAACATGCGAGTTCGGCCATTCTTCGTCTTAGCCTGTAGAGGGCGCGCCTCCCTCTTTCCAATCTTTGCTCCATTATTCTTAATGTTACGTGTCTGCAGCATACTGCGAGTGCAACTGAGCTCATCCTCAAGACGAGGGTTCAAATCCATGTTACTTATACAGGGTGTTTCACTCATAGGAGCCCCCCCCCCCGAGTCGTATACAAACAAGACGGTTGCAACTACGGGAGTACTAGCTCGGGGCCTCCTACGAGTGAAACACCCTGTACTATCCTCCCAGCATATTTCAATAAGGTCATGGTTCACTTGGTTCCAGTTAAGATATTGTCGAAGATGTATTTCTAGAATACACATCACTTGTGTGTGTTGGATTGCTCAAGTCCAGTGTATAAGTAGGTTTGAACCTCGGTTAAGGTGTGGTCACAGTTCACTGTCTGACACGTTTGTGTTCCTTACCAGATCTTCAGTTTATATGAATATTTGGTTAACAATATTCTCAGATATGGTCGGTTTCACTATCTGCTGACCTAAGGCAAATTTACCACAGAATCCTGACAGTTCATTTGTATATAAGTGTTTAGACAGGCCACCTCCTGTGACCTCTTATAACATTTGCTATATTCTTCCATTTAAAATTGAACTTCCAAGCAGCGGGACGTTTCAGTTCACGTTTGAAATATTTTTAAGGCTGTGGTCTGGTTTTAATAGTTGATCTTTAAACTCCTGTGAAGTTACATCCGGTAGATAATCTGCCAAGTATAATAAATTAAAAATTTGCTGCATATAATGGTATTGATATATACCTGGAGGGCATTCCGGGGACCGCCGCCCCCGCGGCCCGGTCCTAAACAACACCCGCTGATTAAATGGCGCTGGACAGACACCTAAAGTCAGTACCCGACCAGGTGGGCTGTGCTTCGTACGTCGGTTTACGTGCGGCCAGCAATAACAGCTGGTTGAATAGACCCTGATCCACCACGAGGCCTGTCTCAGGCCGGGCCGCGGGGGTGTTGACCTCCGAATCCCTCTCCGGGTATACTTGGAGGGTATACTAGAGTAAAATCACAGATTTATAACTAAATCTTATAACACCTACCCAATTTCAATAAGAAAATCACAAGTAAATTCTGTGAAATGTTATTACCCAAGTGTGTAGATAAACCTAAATGTCTTGAGAATTAGCTTTAAAAGGATATACCTTTGATATACCTTTGAAGAGTTTCGAGAGTTTCTCTACTCTCTGAGCCCTGCCATGAGTCAGGCTCGTCTGGTGTTTGCTGGAGGCCCGCTGCCCCACATATCCATCACAGCCTGGTTGATCTGGGATGGGAAACAAGGATATTTGATTGGTGGAAAGTTTGTTGTGGTCGGTGAGCATTCAGCCGAATTTGATCAATTCTGGCCATCTAGATAAGACCCGACAGCAGCTTATAGGCGGTTGTAGCTAAGACCAGGGGACCAGGATGGGGGTAAGACAGGGTTGGAAGGGTCTTATTCACTCCAAAACACAAACCACAAACACAAACCTCCAGGTAACCTCCAGGTAAGCCCCTCCCCCCCCACTCACCATCCCTTCCCCTACCCGCCACACCTGCCGCCCCCAACTATTCCCACCTGTCGCCTCACCGCTCATGGCCGTCTGAAGATCCTGTCTCTCGGTATTAAGTTTCAACCACTGAAAATATTTGGTCAACCCACCAACCAGTTCTATGTGAAACTGGACCCGCTACCACCACCACCATAGCTACCATTACTGATGGTACAACCACCATCACTACAGCTACCACCACCTTGGTGTTGTCACTACCACTGCTGGTACTGCCATAATTGCTGCTGCTACCACCATCACCGCTGCCCCCATTGCTGTTGGTGCTGCCATCACTACCATCACCACAGCTACCACTGCTGCTGCTGCCGACATTACCACCAACAGTGTTACGAGTGCTTCCAACATTATCAACAAGACGTATTAAATCAAATACATTCACTAAGCCATTAAACTGACCTTATTATCTCAAATATCAGCTATCTAGTATATTCTAGTATGGGTGAGCACATAAATGTCTGAGTCCAGACGTGATGCATGTCTTAATCAGTGTGATTTATGCCTTGATCAATGTGATTAATGTTATTGTTGTACTCAGCCTATAAGTGTACGAGATCACTAGAGATGGTGGGTACTGGGGCCAATGTTGGAAGCCTTGTCTTGTTCTCCAGAGGTTATTCTTACAGCGTCTATCCCCATCCATGCGTCCTCTTCCTGTCTGCCTGTGTGTGTGTGTGTGTGTGTGTGTGTGTGTGTGTGTGTGTGTGTGTGTGTGTGTGTGTGTGTGTGTGTGTGTGTCTGTGTCTGTGTCTGTGTCTGTGTCTGTGTCTGTCTGTCTGTCTGTCTGTCTGTGTCTGTCTGTCTGTCTGTCTCTCATCGTAACTCAGTATTAGAGCTCCCTCACAACAGACGTTTGCAGACTTCAACACTGCCTCGACTCACCAGTGATTGAACCCGTGTCCTTTGGTTATGAGCCTTAGTCGCTACCGCTGAACCACAATTACAATTTGCGGGGAGACGCTAAAACTCGTAAGGACCACACATCTCTTGGAGAATAGGAGGGAGCAGCTAATCAGGTTTAATCCGATGGAAGGAAGAGGTAGCTGAAATTCCTTTAATCAAGAACAGAGGCACAATACTGTGATCGGAACAATACATAAATAACTTGCACATAGGAAAGAGGAGCTAACGACGACGTTTCGGTCCGACTTGGACCAGTCCAAATCGGACCGAAACGTCGTCCTAAGCTCTTATCTCCTATGTGCGAGTTATTTGTGTATTATTCCTTGAATCAAAGTCCCTTCGCCGGCATCGAAACATCATCTTTCCTTGAAGGAGTGCTGAAATGCGAGCGTCTTCGGCAAGTAACAGCAAACCTCTCACATCTGGCCATCTTAACAGCTTCATTTCTTAGCACTGCAAATGGGAAAGAGCTGAGCTGCCCTCACTAACGGGCTGAAGAATAGCTCGCAAGAATTCCTCTCCAAATGTTTCGAGCGGAACTGTTTTTAAAAAGGTGAGGCGATGAGAGGTGACAGGTTTATGCTGACGGGTGTGCTTAGAGCGCGACGCACACCCTGTTTATTCCATGCAACTACCAGATAGAGAGAGAGTTTTGTTTTCTCTGTGACTCAAGTGTAAGGTCTTTTCTGAGGTGATGGCCAGGGAGGGAGGGGTGAGAGTGGCGATTGTGTGGGGGAAAAGATGGCAACGAGAAAAGACTGGCGATTGTGCTGGAAAAGATGGCAACGTGAAGAAAGAAAAGACGGGAGTACAAAAAGGTCCATGATGGGGCTTGGGGGGGTTATAGTAAAAATAAGATTTCACTGGACCTGGAAGAGGTCGATTACTGCACAGAAGCGGAGAAAGAATAGTAGGGTCAGCACCAGCAGCTCAAGCACCAACAGCAGGAGCACCACAACAGTAGCATTAACAAAAGCAGCAGCAACAGTAATAGCAACAATAATTGCAGTACATTGCATGAAGGAACACCAGTGAATAAAGTTTTCCGTCAACCTATGTTACCATGCACCAGTAGCACAGGTCTACACTGTCAGACTAGGAAGGAATCTCTCACAAGCACCACACTTCCGCGCCGGCGGCGCCGAGACTTCACAGTGGTGAGCTCAGCGGAAGTGTATTTGCAAGTTACAGTCATGAGTGGTAACTTCCGGAGCCAAATTATTACTCTCCGAGTAGCTTGCCACCGAGGGAACTTATCTAACGACAGTATCTCTTACAATCCCAACTCCTTCACATTCATACTGTTGAAATAGCAGGTGCTACCCACCTGTTGGTGTTAGCAGCAGGCAACCCACCCACAGCCCTGCTGACTAGGAACTAAACAGAAGATTTTTTTTTTTAAGTTGGTAATTCGCCTTATACATAGAGATGGTGTTGAAATATACCTGGATCCTTTACAATGAATACTGACAACGATTCTCAGCCACTGAACAGTGATACAACTGCTCCAGAATCATCTGTTACTGAGTGAGAGGAGAAAATCAATCACAGAACTATTGCATCAACCAAGACTCCAGAGTACCAAAACAAGTACTGATTAAGAAAAAAACGAATGCAGTGTGTTGAAATTTTGATTATACTGCTCCCGAGAGAGAGAGAGAGAGAGAGAGAGAGAGAGAGAGAGAGAGAGAGAGAGAGAGAGCACACCGGCATCATAATCTTTAATTTTACAAGTACACGTACACGTATACAGGTCTGCCTGACATCATTGATCTGGTACCACATAGAAAGGCACTTGTTATGCAGAGCATTTCGGGCAATTAGGTCAATTTTGTCCCAGGATGCGACCCACACTAGTCGGCTAACACCCAGGTACCCATTTTACTGATGGGCGAACACTGGACAGCAGGTGTTTTAAGGAAACACATCCTAATGTTTCCAGCCGTACCGAGGATCGACTCCCGGACCATTGTGTGTGAGCTGAGCTAGCAAAAGTAAAAATCTCAAAACACAAATAAAAGGTCTCTAATATCAGGGTCTTGCTGAAAGGAGATAGAACATTTCCCCTGAAGTTAGCTGAAGATTGTTACCTCAAGTCGATTTCGGGGGGGCATCGGTCCCAGACCAGACCTCCTGGTTGATGGCCTGATTAACCAGGCTATTGGTGCTAGTCGCTCGAATTACAAGAAACGGACGAAACACTTAGGTTATAGCTCGACTGCTTTGCGAATCATTACATAGACAGATCAACAGAAATCACTACCAACGACCCTCTATGGCGAGTGTGTCTAGAGTCGCAAAGGTGACACACCAAAAGAATCCTCTAAACACACTGATAGAACCGACATCATTCCTCGTAAAACTAATCGGCCAATAGAAATGCCACAATAGATTACCAAAAATTAATAGTCCGATATGACATCATACACTTTCAAAAATACTGGACCGACAGAACCGACGTTATGCATTATACAATTAACAATCCGATATAGAAACGACTTAATAGATTACCAAAATGAGCAGCCCGATATAAATGGCATCATACATAATGAAAATTAACAGCGAGAAAATTATTATGCATTAGCAATATAATGAACCGACAGAATACCATACATCATAATAAACGATAAACTATTATACATTATTCAACAAGCAGACAGAACTGTTATGTATTATAAGTTGTTTTGAAGAGTTATATTCACAACATATATTGTTATTAGAGTGATACACGGATAACCTTCATATAGGAGACTTGAACCATTTATATAGTCACACAGTGTGACTTTGTAAATGGTCCAAGTCGGACCGAAACGTCGTCGTAAGCTCCTCTCTTTTATATGCAGGTTGTGTGTGTATTGTTTCGGTCACGGTATTATGTCTTGTTGTTCCAGTTACGGTATGTCTTCTTGTTCCAGTTATGGTATTAATGTCTTGTTGTTCCAGTCACGGTATTAATGTCTTGTTGTTCCAGTCACGGTATTGTCTTGTTGTTCCAGTCACGGTATTGTCTTGTTGTTCCAGTCACGGTATTAATGTCTTGTTGTTCCAGTCACAGTATTATGTCTTGCTGTTCCAGTCACGGTATGTCTTCTTGTTCCAGTCACGGTATAAATGTCTTCTTGTTCCAGTCACGGTATTAATGTCTTCTTGTTCCAGTCACGGTATAAATGTCTTCTTGTTCCAGTCACGGTATTAATGTCTTCTTGTTCCAGTCACGGTATTAATGTCTTCTTGTTCCAGTCACGGTATTAATGTCTTGTTGTTCCAGTCACGGTATTAATGTCTTGTTCCAGTCACGGTATTAATGTCTTGTTGTTAAAGTCATGGTATTAATGTCTTCTTGTTCCAGTCACGGTATAAATGTCTTCTTGTTCCAGTCACGGTATTAATGTCTTGTTGTTCCAGTCACGGTATTAATGTCTTGTTGTTCCAGTCACAGTATTAATGTCTTGTTGTTCCAGTCACAGTATTAATGTCTTGTTGTTCCAGTCACGGTATTAATGTCTTGTTGTTCCAGTCACAGTATTAATGTCTTGTTGTTCCAGTCACGGTATTAATGTCTTCTTGTTCCAGTCACGGTATTAATGTCTTCTTGTTCCAGTCACGGTATTGTCTTCTTGTTCCAGTCACGGTATTAATGTCTTCTTGTTCTAGTCACGGTATTAATGTCTTCTTGTTCCAGTCACGGTATTAATGTCTTGTTGTTCCAGTCACGGTATTAATGTCTTGTTGTTCCAGTCACGGTATTAATGTCTTGTTGTTCCAGTCACAGTATTATGTCTTGTTGTTCCAGTCACGGTATGTCTTGTTCCAGTCACGGTATTAACGTCTTGTTGTTCCAGTCACGGTATTAACGTCTTGTTGTTCCAGTCACGGTATTAATGTCTTGTTGTTCCAGTCATGGTATTAATGTCTTGTTGTTCCAGTCACGGTAATGTCTTGTTGTTCCAGTCATGGTATTGTCTTGTTGTTCCAGTCACAGTATTATGTCTTGTTGTTCCAGTCACGGTATGTCTTGTTCCAGTCACGGTATTAACGTCTTCTTGTTCCAGTCACGGTATTAACGTCTTCTTGTTCCAGTCACAGTATTAACGTCTTCTTGTTCCAGTCACGGTATTAACGTCTTCTTGTTCCAGTCACGGTATTAACGTCTTCTTGTTCCAGTCACGGTATTAATGTCTTGTTGCTCCAGTCACAGTATTATGTCTTGTTCCAGTCACGGTATTATGTCTTCTTGTTCCAGTCATGGTATTAATGTCTTGTTGTTCCAGTCACGGTATTAATGTCTTGTTGTTCCAGTCACGGTATTAATGTCTTGTTGTTCCAGTCACGGTATTAATGTCTTGTTGTTCCAGTCACGGTATTAATGTTGTTCCAGTCACGGTATTAATGTCTTGTTGTTCCAGTCACGGCATTAATGTCTTGTTGTTCCAGTCACGGTATTAATGTCTTGTTGTTCCAGTCACGGTATTAATGTCTTGTTGTTCCAGTCACGGTATTAATGTCTTGTTCCAGTCATGGTATTAATGTCTTGTTGTTCCAGTCACGGTATTAATGTCTTGTTGTTCCAGTCATGGTATTAATGTCTTGTTGTTCCAGTCACGGTATTAATGTCTTGTTACAGTCATGGTATTAATGTCTTGTTGTTCCAGTCACGGCATTAATGTCTTGTTGTTCCAGTCACGGCATTAATGTCTTGTTGTTCCAGTCACGGTATTAATGTCTTGTTGTTCCAGTCACGGTATTAATGTCTTGTTGTTCCAGTCACGGCATTAATGTCTTTGTTCCAGTCACGGTATTACATCTTGCTGTTCGTTATTAAACTTGTTCCTGGAAATAAATATTAAATTTTGGATCTTCTGATGTACACCACATATATATATATATATATATATATATATATATATATATATATATATATATATATATATATATATATATATATATATATATATATGTTTTTCATGTGTACGTGTGTCAAATATTTAATCTATTATTTCTTCAATTATATTTATTAATGAATAAATGGTGGTCGCCGAAGAAGTATTTTTAAGTCGGTCTCTTGAATAACATACCTGTGGCCCACTTGTGAAATGTTGGCCACAGGTATGGCCAGCCTGCTGTCAGACGTTTTCCCGTTGACCGTCTGGCTAACCAGCCTGTTGGTGCTAGCAGTCCACAGGCCCACAAAGCCGTCACAATCCAGTGGATCAGATACGGGCAGGAAAGACAGGTCCAGTTTCCTCGTGCAAACTAATGTCGTACCTATAAATCTAATATAGTTTAGACACTGTGCATTATTTACGAACATCTAGATAGCTCCTCTAATTGTATTACCTGCAGTGTTTACCAGAGGAATCCGGGTCTTCAACCTTACATTTGTAATGTATACTTGTGAACCTCGCGTACCCCATCACATATGCATTATAAAGTACATATGCAGCCTGGAGTCGATGTGTTCAGTCATCGTGTGACAATGACCCGGATGTGGAGACCTCTCTCTCGTGTTGCCTGACGTATGAAACAGCACTGCCAGCGGGAAGAGAAGAACCGGCTGAAGATTGGTGAAGGTGCTCCTAAAAATCTGAGTTACCCTTCCCTTACTGTGATCCAACCTGACCACCACCCATTTCCCAGGAACTCTATGGGCTTACCACTTCCCCAGGATTAACAATATCCCAATGCTGCTGCTGCTACTACTACTACTACTACTACTACTACTAATAATAATAATAATAATAATAATAATGATAATAATAATGTTTCGCTCAATCCAAAAGTTTGGTCTGAATGAGCAGAGGGCGACTGATTACCCACCGGAATCGACTACAGGCCTGACTTAACACACAGTGTATCCCTCAGGTTAGACGATAAATACCAGGAATGAAATACGGCAGTTTTCATGGGCTGTCGATCAACGATACGAACCGGAAGTACCAGAAGCAGCAGCAGCATTGGAAGCAGCAGCAAGAATACTACCACCAGCTACCACACCACCCCGCAAGTCTTAGTACTAAGCCAACGCTTAATCATCCAAAACAGAAAAACCTCTCCTACGTATTTTCTGCAACCCCCTCCCTCTTCTCTCCACCCGCACCCCTCTCTTTGTACCCCCCACTCCATTTCTGTATCACTAAATCGCCTTCTAAGTTTACTCTGTAACCCCACCCCCCTCCAAACCTGAACTACAGGCCCCTATTCTGTACCTTCGAAACTCAATCTACATATCTCTCTCTCTCTCTCTCTCTCTTTCTCTCTCTCTCTCTCTCTCTCTCTCTCTCTCTCTCTCTCTCTCCATTCTATAATCCAAACCCATCAATATTCTTCCCATTGTACCCCCATTCAGCACCTGTCGCCTACCATATTATTGATGGAATACAGTATCGACAAGTTGATGAATAAGACATGTACAACACTTGGGTATCTTTATTGCCCAAACTCTCCGCCTGCATAAGAGATTTCAGTCGAATACAGGCGAATTTAACACCGGCGACAGTAGTAGTTGTATTTTTGAGGTGATCAGTCCCTCAGCCTTTGCAGGTGAGGTCATTCCCTAGGTTTGAGGAAGCGACCACCATATATCAAGACTGAGGCAATGATCACCCGAAAACTTCTACGATTACTATTATTACTACCCACTACTACTGCTGCTGCTACTGTAATATTATTACTACTATTGTATTAGTCTTTTGTGAACGCGAAAAAATTTCGATAAAGAAGATTCCAAATGTTATACACAGCCTTATACGTATATTAATCAGTTTCTTGCCTACGTCAGCTACTCATAATATACACTGTTTACAATAATACAAACCTTCATGATTCTCAACAAGTCTCCTACAGGACTGTGTATCTCACATACGTATGACCCTCCCTGGAGTATGCAGCACCAGCATGTAGCCCACACACTCAGGCACATGCCTGGTTGATGGTTCCAGGGGCGTCATTCCCCCGGAGACCCGGACTTTTGCTCCAAACTGCTAGTACCTCAGTCCATCCCTCTCTACTGCCCATTTTTTCTCTCTTCCTCTCGCCCCCTCCTCTCTCTCTCTCTCTCTCTCCTCTTTCTTCTCTTTCTCACACTCACCACAGAGAACATGTAAAGGAGATGCCTACAATACAACACTTCCGCTCTTGATGGGAACCGACTCTTGCAATTTCCTCTCTCGCACAATACCACATATTATCTTGCTGTCCGTGAGATTTTTTCCCTCCACACACTGAATCATACTTTACCAGCGGTCTGTGTACGTGTTTTACCGGCGGCCTATGTACGTGTTTTACCGGCAACCTATGAACGGGTTTTACCAGCGGTCTGTGTACGTGTTTTACGGTATTTGCGTGCACGCGCGCGCGCACACAATATAATAATATATATATATATATATATATATATATATATATATATATATATATATATATATATATATATATATATATATATAATATATATATATATATATATATATATAATATATATATATATATAAGAACCACTGGTACTTGAAACAATACTCACTAGTTACGGAGTTCACTATTCCATCACCAGAAGTCTACAAAATCGGAAAAATTAATAACCAGATTTTAAAACACACTAAAACATCTAAATAATAAAAGTAAAATATAGAAAAATCTAAAAACTAACTGTACCGAACGTGTATTATCACAGAGTGAAGCTTGACTGTTGTGTCCAGCACCATGGCTCGGGATACTCTGGACAACACAGTAAATGACCTCTCACGTGTATGGTTAGTTCGATAACCGAGCTTAAAGCCTACTGACAACCCAAAGGGTCAACAAGACTGATTTTTTTTCCCTGTTCACCACCAGTCAAAGCTACTTTAAATCCTTAAAATTGAAATTAAATTTTTGGTGGGTATACATCGAGTGATGCACATCTCTATGTATATCGTGGCTGGTCGAGGGTTTGTGTAGCCTTACGGTGTTGGTAGATGGCGCTAAATGGTTGCCAACTTAGCCGGTTATTTGTCCTAAGTAATCTTCCTAAGTTTTCAGAAATGCCTACCTGTAGTCGATGCTTTCTTCAGCCAATATACATAACACTGCAACAATGACTATATTTTGATTACGTTTTGAATAAGAATGAACGAGGACTCGACATCTAAGTTCACTTTTTTTTTTTTTTTTTTGGGGGGGGGGGAAGGGGGGTACGAATTAAAGCCTCTTTATTTTGATGGAGTTGTTCACAGAATAGATTAAATGCGAATTAGAAAAAAAAAATACCATGAGCATCGGAAAAGCTATCTGACCGAGATGATAAGCCTTAGAGGCGTTTTTAGCAGCCCGTAAAAGCAAGGTAGCAATGGGTTGATAATTGTATATTTTCCCAGAATACCATCAAATTCCGAGCGGAAAGTCAACAACACATTACTTTGCTTGGATGTACTAGTAATTAAAAGTGATCAACAAACTGATTTCACTGTTTGTATAAGCGCACTAACACACACACACACACACACACACACACACACACACACACACACACACACACACACACACACCATATTTTCAGCAAGTGGTGTGTGTACTCACCTATTTGTATTCACCTATTTGTGGTTGCAGGGGTCGATTCATAGCTCCTGGCCCCGCCTCTTCGCTGATTGCTACTAGGTCCTCTCTCTCCCTGCCCCATGAGCTTTATCATACCTCGCCTTAAAACTATGTATGGTTCCCGCCTCCACTACGTCACTTTCTAGGCTGTTCCACGGCTTGACTACTCTATGACTGAAGAAATACTTCCTAACATCCCTTTGATTCATCCGAGTCTTCAACTTCCAATTGTGACCTCTTGTGTCTGTGTCCCATCTCTGGAACATCCCGCCTTTGTCCACCTTGTCTATTCCGCGCAGTATTTTATATGTCGTTATCATGTCTCCCCTGACCCTCTTGTCCTCCAGTGTCGTCAGGCCGATTTCCCTCAACCTATCTTCGTAGGACAATCCCCTTAGCTCTGGGACTAGTCTTGTTGCAAACCTTTGCACTTTCTCTAATTTCTTGACGTGCTTGACTAGGTGTGGATTCCAAACTGGTGCTTCATACTCCAGTATGGGCCTGACGTAAATGGTATACAGAGTCTTAAACGAATCCTTACTGAGGTATCGGAACGCTATCCGTAGGTTTGCCAGGCGCCCGTATGCTGCAGCAGTTATCTGATTGATGTGCGCCTCAGGAGATATGCTCGGTGTTATACTAACCCCCAGATCTTTTTCCTTGAGTGAGGTTTGCAGTCTTTGGCCATCTAAACTATATTGTGTCTGCGGTCTTCTTTGCCCTTCCCCAATCTTCATGACTTTGCATTTGGCAGTGTTAAACTCAAGGAGTGAGTGAGAGTGAGAGTGTGTGTGTGTGTGTGTGTGTGTGTGTGTGTGTGTGTGTGTGTGTGTGTGTGTGTGTGTGTGTGTGTGTGTGTGTGTGTGTGTGTGTGTGTGTTCATTCCTCCCCTCGTCAGCCACCAGTACTAAAGCCGCCCTAGGCTGTATTATCCTCATAGAGACGGTCTTCTACACTTTTACAATAGCTTCATCAAGGCTTCAGGAAGGATATTCTGCCACTCCTAGAAGACTCTCCACACGCCCTCAAATCCTGTGCACCTTACACTTATCGACAGGTGTATGTATGTATATATATATATATATATATATATATATATATATATATATATATATATATATATATATATATATATATATATATATATATATATAATGAAGTCATAATAAGCTATTGTATTTTGTTCAAAGAACGGTTGAGGATCGAACTCGAGGCCAGGTGTCGTATACTAATCCAAAACTGCACATCAAAACCACATTACTAAAGCAAGAGGCTCGGAAGACTATTCACTGCAGTGACAGTCCCAGCTTTCTTCTACGTGGGATACACCAGCATTGAAAGTTTGAAACCGAGCGGAAGAAGTTTTCTCAAGTCATCGAACACGAACCAAAATATAGAAACACGACTAACCAAACTGACCAGAGGGCGCCTGTACATGCTAATAGCTATTTTATACAAGAGCTGAAGATTTGAAGCAGATCGGATGAGGCGTTCTCAAGTTATAAGCGGAAACCTTGAAAGGAGCAGATAAAAACAGGCAACTGCTTCAAGGTAAATCCCCTCAGGGGATACCAAGCGAGTCGCGTTATGAATGAGCAATGGTGCCAATGATTTTTAATATCTTCATAGGAGGAGCAGTACGTGAAGAAACCGAGATTATTGCGCCCGTGGGACTAGGAGGACCTGATCACTGCGCCCGTGGAACTAGGACGACCTGATCACTGCGCCCGTGAGACTAGGAGGACCTGATCATTGCGCCCGTGGGACTAGAAAGATCCGATTACTGCGCCCCTGGGACTGGGAAGTCCTGATCACCAAAACCGTGACATTAGGACCTAATAACCCTATTTATGGGACTAGGGAGACCTGATCACACTGCCCATGGAAGATGCACAACCCATTTTCTTTCCAACAGTGAAACTAGTCCGGATTTTAACGTTTTCTGAGATTCTGCAGCCACTGCATTGCCAGACGTATCCCGTTAGTTTTTATTTGCTTAGTGTTTAAATATACTTGTTTATGAGATTAAGTTACCTAACACTACCTAACCGTAGTTGCTTCCGGGCGCGGAAGGGGTGATCGCCCCCGCGGCCCGGTCCTAAACCAGGCCTCCTAGTTAATGACCTGACCAGTCAGGTAGTTTAATGTAGGCTGGAAGCTGCTAGTTTGAGAGAAATATCCCACCGACGATTTGTATCTCGGTTGTCTGTATCCAGGTTGCGTCTCCCATGATACTATCCTGCGTCCAAGTTGCGTCTCCCATGACACTATCCTGCGCCCAGGTTGCGTCTCCCATGACACTATCCTGCGCCCAGGTTGCGTCTCCGATGACACTCCTGCGCCCAGGTTGCGTCTCCAATGACACTATCCTGCGCCCAGGTTGCGTCTCCGATGACACTCCTGCGCCCAGGTTGCGTCTCCGATGACACTCCTGCGCCCAGGTTGCGTCTCCCATGACACTATCCTGCGCCCAGGTTGCGTCTCCGATGACGCTATCCTGAGTCCAGGTTGCGTCTCCGCAGGATATTTAAGGCCCATGACACCATGATATAGTTTTTTTTAGAGGTTCCTGATGAATATGGAGTTGCACGAGTCTGGTCCCGGGGTAGACTGCCTCGACGAACTATCAATGGCTCCTTCAGTCGAGTGGGATTAGGGTTATGTCAGAAATTATTAAGATGTCGGAAGTTTTGGGTATCGTTCATGAAAAATTCATTTCGATTGTCAATCCTCGGTCTGATGCTGATTCGTTCGACACAACAGTCGTATTGTGTCTTAAATATTTGACTCGTCGCTTTACCAGTGTAAATTTTATTTAGTTTAGGCAACGACTCAAATTTCGATTATGCTATGGAAAAATTGAGGAAATAAAACATTGAATTTGGAATTTACCTGATGACGGTTTTGAGGGGTCGACGCCCCCCACCAGGCTTCTCAATAAAACTCAAACCAGTCCACGTAATTGTTATTGTATATTTAATTAAGTTTCGTTTTAAATGGTTAAAAAATGTGTTTATTAGTTTGATTTTAAAAAAGATTTTTAGTTTATAAAATTCAAAACTTGAAAATAATTTTGGGAACTGGTATACTAATTCTAATAATTAATATAACTGAATTTATGGCTGATGGAATTAAAAATTTTTTTTTACTGTTTTATTAATTGGTTTACCTCGCATTAGAAATTATTTTATGAGTCTAAAATAATGTGTTGAGGAATATAGATTCCGGGGGATTTTTTTTATTGTAATTGTTAATATGTTGTGGACATGTGCCTCTTATTGAAAAGTTTCTATGGAGTGGAGTTTTTACCATTAATGCAGACATAACTAGCAATGGACTTGAGGTAGTATTAAAGGCAATTATTTAGCGAGTTATGAGCAACGACTTCGGGTAGACTTCGGGTAGAAGCAGCGGCAGGAAGTGCAAGAACCACATTTCTTGTGTCAAAATGCCAATTAAATATACAAAGGTCCAAGGATATTTTCAGAAATAAAGATCAGAGTGCTGAGAGTCTTCACTGGAGTAAAGTAGGTTTAGGATATTTGAAATACACAGAAATTTGGGATTCACTGAGAAGCGTCTCCAACCGCATGGCAGTTAGCAACGATGGGTTGCCTGCAGCAGCATACAAATATGCCCCTGATTGTCTCTCGGTCTTCCTGAGCAGATTAATAAATACATGCACTGGTGAAAGCACCAGTTCTTGTCCAACAGGATCTTTCATGTGCGTATAACTCCTGTCTGTAAATATAAGACAAAGATCCCTACGAAATATCAACACTACAAGCCAATAACAACTGCAAACAATTTTGTCAAGTCTTGGACCAGGATAAAAGGGCAATAACCCCTGGAACCATGAACAAGCAGTCAATACATAGGATAGACAGTACTAAAGAGGGCATGCAGAATGCATATTAATTTGTTTTTATAAAGGAATTGAGATGCGGATCCTAGCTCTTATAAAAATCATAGATTTATAAGTGTGGGCCACACCCATGACGACACCTATAACCAATGCCCATGACAAAACTCATGACAATACTCACCCGTGATCACAGGCACACCCACGGTTACTGCCACGTCTACATTCATGCACACCTCAATGGCCGGGATGAGGGTCCTGACGCAACTCAATAGGCCTCCTCCTAGACTCTAGCTCACTGCCAGGTAACCATAGACGCATCTACATGCCACCCACACCCCACCAGCGCATCCTGAACACGCCTGCACTCATAAGCTGATGTCTCTATTGATCAGATGACACACATGTAGATGGACTCGCCCGTTCACATCCTCCCTCCCTCCCCTGGATCCATCCCTCCCAGTCCCCCCTCTCTTCTTCTACCTATCTCTCTCTCTCTCTCTCTCCCTCCATTTATCTTCTACGTCCATGGCTCCTCCCTGAAAACCTCCTGCCCTCTCTTCCTCCTTGAATCCTTCTCTCCCTGGATCCTTCCTTCGATCTATCCCAGGATAATTCCTTCGGTCATTCCCTAGATCTTTTTAGTTCTTCTTCCCTCCCGCCCTGAATCCTTCCCTCTACTTTTCTTTCCTATTGTCTCCTCCCTTCCATCTATCAATTCGTTCTCCCTTTCTTCCCTCCTCCCTCCCACCCATCCCTTCCCCAATATTTCCACAACACACAATTCCAAGTAAATACACACTAGTGACATGCCTGTGACCTGCTCTGAAAGTCTTCTTACTCTGGTAGCCTACCCTGGTTAATGAGAGCATCAGTCAGAACGCCTGGCTGATGACAACATTAACTAGAACGCCTGGCTGATGAGAGCATCAACTAGAACGCCTGGTGGATGAGAGCATCAATCAGAACGCCTGGTTGATGAGAGCAACTATAACGCCTGGTTCTAGACTGGTCTGCGGGGAGGGGGGGGGCATGTCTCCCAAAACCATCAACTGAAAGATAATTTGGTCTGCCTATCTGAGGTGTTCTTGTTGTCGATACCAGGCGCCATCGTCTCAGCGAACCGGTCCCAGATCTGTTGATGTTAGTCTTACGCCTATAACCTACCTACTATAGCCATTACAGATGTTTAAAACAGCGGTCTGTAAAAAATCACCTGTAAATCAGATGTGGATAGACTACTATTATTATCGCATCTTCCTTTTACCCTCTTTTTCCCTGCATCCCTTCCCTTTCAGTAAGCCAGGAGGCCTGGTCTGAGACCGGGACATGGGGGCGACCATTAACAGCAAAGACAGTCGAAGAACTTTTAATAGAAACTTTTGTCCTGATTCAGTACGTCGTGTCACCTGGCCTCAAGCTGATTAACCAGGCTGTTGTTGCCAGCGTCCCACAGATTTGCATAACCTGCACAACGTTGATAATTTGGCACTTCCTGTGGGAAGAGGTCCACTTTCAACACTTGCTTCAAGTGTGACAGGCATCAAAACTTACTTGCCTCAAGACTCGCCTGCGTCAAGACTCGCCTGCGTCAAGGCTCACCTGCGTCAAGGCTCACCTGCGTCAAGGCTCACCTGCGTCAAGACTCACCTGCGTCAAGACTCACCTGCGTCAAGACTCACCTGCGTCAAGACTCACCTGCGTCAAGACTCACCTGCGTCAAGACTCACCTGCGTCAAGACTCACCTGCGTCAAGACTCACCTGCGTCAAGACTCACCTGCGTCAAGACTCACCTGCGTCAAGACTCACCTGCGTCAAGACTCACCTGCGTCAAGACTCACCTGCGTCAAGACTCACCTGCGTCAAGACTTCCTTAAAGACTTGACCCACCTGTAACAAGAGCAGAGAGTTGTCATTCATTATACCAACGTACGCCTCCATACATTATACACCTCATACAAGCATTAATGGTCAGTAATGTGGTAATACTAGACAATTCACATGTCCCTGCCCTTGTATGCACGGGGAAGCGCTGATAACTGAAGGGCATACAGCCCCCCCCCTCCCCAAGTAAATGTTAACAGATGTAGCAATAAATAGAAAACTTATTAAAGACTGGGAGAATTGCGACCGTGGTTTAAAAACGCAGAAAAACGAGACTGTGCTTTAAAATAAAAACTTACAAACGGATTATGATTCAAGAAAATAGAACGGTGTTTAACACCGGAAAGTATTCCAAAACAGAGCACAAGATGCTAGCAATGTCATCAGTGCCGTTACTTCTGTCGTAAGCGTTCTGAGTGCGGTGCTGTACTTGCGACAGACTTGATCGATGCTAACCGAGAAGACAAATTTCAGTTACTTAGCCATGGAAAATTTTGAGGAAATAAGAACGGAGCAAAAAACGAACGGCAGAAGAGGAATGTAAGGTACTTCGGAATGATTATGTCATACGATGTTACAATGAATGTTCGCAACAGTGTTACTATCACAAGCGTCAGGAAAATGGTTGATTAGATAAATAGAACCTTCATACTTGAAGGATATCTGAAGAAAACATGAAGTATGGTTCTAGGGTTCAACGCTCCCTCGGCCGTATCCCTCCTAGGGAAGGGATCCAGGGAGGGAGGAGACAATAGGAAAGTAAGTAGGGAGAACCCAGGGAGGGAGAGAAGGTGGGTGGAAAGAATGTAGGGAGTGACTAAAGGAATTAACCTGGGAGAGATCGAAAGAAGGATCCTATCTCCCGGCTGATCAGGAAGTGATGTGAGGAACCTATCCTGTTCCCTCCTGAAGACAGAGCCAGACGTTTGTTGGTAATTCTCTTTATGCACGGACGGAGGGCGTTGAGTCAGAAACCTTAGTATTCTGTGTTCCCTTAGTGTACTCGTCGCGCCTTTGTGTTTACTGTAGGTACCTTGCACCGTCTGCCAAGTCTCTTGTTTTCACAAGGAGTGATTTCAGTGTGTAGGTTTGAGACCAGTCCCTCCAGAATTATCCATGTGTAAATTATGTACCTTTCTCACGTACGTTGCAAGTAATACATCTGTATTCCTTGTAACGTATGTTAGATAATTCTGGAGGGACTGGTTCCAAGTCTGCATACCGAAATTACTCCCTACAAGAGCAAGAGGCTTGCCAGACGGTGCAAAATATTAATTGAAAAAGCAGGGACTCGGTCAGTACATTACGAGATGACTGGATAACTGTAAAGGGACCAAGACTTCCAATACCATCCCTTCAAACCTAAGGGGAATTAGCAGACCCTTAGCTGCCTTCAAGAGGATATTTGATGCGCTCTTTAAGTCAGTTCCTAATCAGCTCGATTGTGGTTCCTACGCTTAACCGAGTGTGACCAGCACCAACAGCCTGATTGATCAGATCGTCAACTAGCAGGCCTGGAGTGACAGTGGGACGCGGAGGCAGCGATACCTCAAAACTGTCTACAGATAAACCACAGGTATACCGTTCTGACTCCGTTACTAACCCTTCCCCCCCATCACACAATCACCACCACCCTCACTACCTCTACACAACAACAATCACCATCCCCCACCCCACCCACAACCCCACTGTTACTCTCCAACGAAATTAAATCGAGACAAACGATGCATAAATAAATGTCAGTTTATGAGAGTGCAAAATAAGCTGGTGCGGAACACGCCATGAGAATATTACCTGTTATTGTTGTTCCCTTCCCCACCAGTGTCCCTCCCTCCCTCCCCCACCAGTGTCCCTCCCTCCCTCCCCCACCAGTAACCCGACCTCCTCCCTCCCCACCAGCACTTCTCCCTTCCCCTCCTCACCAGCACTTCTCCCTTCCCCTCCTCACCAGCACTTCTCCCTTCCCCTCCTCCCTCCTCACCAGCACTTCTCCCTTCCCCTCCTCCCTCCTCACCAGCACTTCTCCCTTCCCCTCCTCCCTCCTCACCAGCACTTCTCCCTTCCCCTCCTCCCTCCTCACCAGCACTTCTCCCTTCCCCTTCTCCCTTCCCACCAGCACTCCTCCCTTCTCCCTCCCCCACCAACTAGCACACCCTTCTTCCCTACCACCACCACCTCCTCCTCCTCCTCCTCCTCCAGTACTCCTCTGCCCAGTACCCCTACCTCCCCACCAGCACTGCTTCCTCACCTCCCCCTCGGGCAATCCTCTCCCAGGCATGCCTACCCCATCAGCTCCCCCATCTCCTAACCATACTGGTGACATACCTGTGGCCTGTTCCGAGGGTTCCAGCCTTGCAGCCCGGCATCAGGTCAGTCTTTGTTGAATATCTGGTCAGATAGGCTGTTTATGCTAGCGACCTGCAGGCGCACATAGCCATCACAGCCCGGCAGGAGATAAAGATCCACCTTCCTCTGAAAAACTTCTACCATCGTTCTGGCAATATTTCTGAATTCACCAGGTAAACAGATTGAAGAGTCTTGGGCCACGGATGTTGACACAATGTCCCCTGACTGTACACCTAGCACCCCAACTTTTCACTGCTTATTCTACACCTTTTCCCCACATCTCTCACTCCAGTAAGCTGTTATAATCGTACACCGAGTGGAGACCAGGACCTTCAGCATCTCCCATGAATATAAGATATTTATGCAGAATATGTCACAGCGAAGGAAACATAATCTTAGCGGACAGATCACCCACACAAAGCAGACATAAGCTGTCGCTCGAAACAGAACAGAGGGAGCAAAAAGTCATCCGGGATACTGAAAAAAAAACTGTTACACAAATAACCCGCACATAGAAGAGAGGAGGAGCTTACGACGACGTTTCGGTCCGACTTGGACCATTTACAAAGTCACACTGTGTGACTTTGTAAATGGTCCAAGTCGGACCGAAACGTCGTCGTAAGCTCCTCTCTTCTATGTGCGGGTTATGTGTGTATCGTTCCAGTCACGGTATTGTGCCTTTTTTGTTATAAACAACTGCTAAATGACTAATATTTCCTCGAGTTTGCAAGGTCAGGATATTCACCACTGTGCAATGCTATGACACTCAAACATGATCACTAAACCCACAAGGGACACACAACACCAAGGAAGGGAAGGATAGCGCCAGCTCCTTCGACCAAAAGCCCTTTACCAGCATCAAGGGTAACTCAGGTTAAGCAACGAATCTCACCCACAGTCTCTCCCAGAAATACAGAATGAGGAGGATTTTACCTTGTATTGGTTCACGAAATCTTAACACACTTGTAAATAATGTTTTAAAACTTCCCGCAAAGTGGGTTCGATTCCTCACCCACTGATGTAACCCTGCGATATTCCTCTGATATACCAGTGATATATCTTTGTTATAACTATGCTATACCATTGATATACCAAACATACCTGTGATATACCAGTAACATACCAGTGGTATACCAGTAATATACCAGTAATATACCAGTGATATGCCAGTGGTATACCAGTGATATGCCAGCAACATACCATTGGTATACCAGTAATATACCAGTGATATGCTTGTAACTGGTTTCTAAACTGTTCTAACCCAATTTGTCAACACCGGTAGACACACTCTCGGTACCAGGAGAGAGATTCCACGATAGTCGTGTTAACCGAGTGAAATTCCGCGATAATCACGCGAGATACGGCGATAATCTTATTAATCGCGCGAGATGCCGCGATGATTGTATTATTTGCGCTAGATTCGGAGAGAATTGCATCATTCATACAAGATTTCTCAGTAATTGTATCAACTGCGTGAGATTCCGTAATAACTCTGCATTAACAGCAGTGTGTCGTGGGGAGGGGAAGACTTTGGAATGTTTAACGAAGTATTATCTGGAGTATTTAGAGTATTATCTTGTAAATCAGTAGTATTGCATCCTGGCATAGCGGGGAAAGATAACAGCCCCAAAGAGTGGTTGCTGGTTGACACGGTTGAATGTCAGCACTCTGGAACCAAGGGAGGCCTGGTCTGTGACCGCCGATTCCCGTCCCCTCCGATATCTACTCCATGTAGTAGCCGGTCACCATCTGGAGAAGACTCGGGCCGGGACAAGACCGGCGAACCTACTACAGTCCATGTAAGTGGGTCTGGGGATTATCTTCCCCAGGACTAGGTCTGAGACCTAGAAAGGTCTATATAACAGGATTTAACCCCATTATGAAGCACAGTAAAGGTACGTGTAGAGTGAACCTACGTAGAAATCTAAGATTCAACTGTCATCTTACATGTTCATGAGACAGAAAACAGGCGAATAATCTCGTAAGAGATTTAAAAAAAAATTAACAGGATTCAATTTCACACTCGCCTGACAGGACGGTAGTACCTCCCTTGATTGCTGCTACTATTGCACCTACCTGAACACCATTTCAGAAATACCCTTTTTAGCGTCCACTGGTTAATCCATTGGTAGACTACACTGATGGTATGTAAAAAAGACCTTTAGTGTGGGTTACGCCATTTATTTTGTGAAGATATTTCGTCCGCCAGGGGCTGTATTAATTCTGAATTTATCAAGTATTTTGTGGACGAAATGTCTTCGTATTGCGATGCCGTAAGCAGCATTAAGATTCATATTTACATATTTAAATCCTCTAAGATGGTGTTAAAAAACACAGTATACTCATCCTTTAATGCCGACGTTTTACCCACACTGTGGGCTTTATCAAGGTGCTTGACTTGAAAAGTCGTCAATAAAGGGTGAAACTGCGTCTCTCTCTTGTTCGTCTGTCTTTTTTTGTCCACCGTGTCGCTATTTTATACTCTCTCTCTCTCCCTCCATTAGGGTGGTGACCACGGAAGCTGAGACTGTGATCTCCGTGGCCCTGGCAGAACATTAGGGAAAGCCGGTAATGTCCCCGAGTTTTTACGACGCCCTGACTTTTAAGACTTGAACGATGAACAGCGATGAGTTAGGCGGTTCATAACGTCAGTCAGATCTACAGCCAGGTCATACAGCTAGGTCATACAGACTGTGCGAACAATCGAGATCTACTGCCAACAGAAAAGGGAGATCTTGAAAGCGGAATTAGACCCTTTTATAAACAGTATACCTCTCATATACCAGAATTTTCAGACTCCCGCAGCCATACTCTGTGACAGGCTTTCTCTGGGAAGAAAGAGGATCTGAGAGAAAGGAGGGAGAGGGGGAGAAAGTGAAAGAGAGAGGGGTCCCTAGGCTCCTGGTGTTACATACCTCTGATATACCTTTGATGAGTTTCGAGTGTCTTTCTACTCCCGGAGCCCGTCCATGAGCCAGGCTCATGTGTGTTTTCTTAGTTTTCTCTGTATTAGGACTGAAGAAGCCACTCGTGGCGAAACGTTTCCTTTAATAAATGTCCTGAACTGTACATAAGTGTCTTTTTCCACAATAAATATTGTCATAGATAATAGATTTTATTAAAAAAAAGGCATAACGCCCTAGGAAGTCTCGTCTGGGACCGGGCCACGGGGGCGATGACCCCAAAACTGTCTACAGATATAATCCCCGATACTTACCCCCCCCCCCCCATCTCGTTCTCTTATTTACCGATTATTAATCTGGGCGAATTTTCTCGTCAGCTGGGCTATTCCCACCAGATTACTGGCGTGAAAACTGCATTAATCGCGAGATTCCGCGGTAACTGTGTTACCGCGATAGTGTTAATCGCGCGAGATGCCGCGATAACTGTTCCAGTCGCATGCGACTCTGCAGTTCTTTTACTAACCACTTCGCTGCGACTGGTTTACGGGATTGCGTCCTCTTTAGTTCATTGCGTCCGCAGATTTAAAGTGGATCCCAACTAGACATTTATCGCGATATACGATATCGCAATTCGTGTTCGTGGTTAACGCGATGCGTTAACGTTGAAATTTAGCGGAACGCAATAACGACTGGTGTCAACTCGATACTTTATGTTACTGCGGGATGCTGAATGCTACTGTTCCATCATTAACATTACTTTAAATGTTAAATGTTACTTTCGTTTCGTGAATGTTAATCTTACGTTAAAATGTTCCTCAATAACACACAAATAACTCGCACACAGGCGAATTAAACTTATGACGACGTTTCGGTCCGACTTAGACCATTAACTACTGATCAGTTAATGGGCCGAAACGTCGTCCTAAGTTTCAATCTCATATGATCGGGTTATTTTGTGTGTTGTTCCAGTCACGATATTGTGCCTTTTTGTTCTTCATCCTTCAATAAGTTAAATATCGCTCCAGTATGGCTAATATAAAACGATTAGTTCAACGCTAAAGCGATGCGTTTAAGTGTGAACAAAAGGCGTTTAATGATAACGAAACAATGTTAATGTTACCGCGATGCAGCATCTAACATTAGCGCGATATGCGTTTAGTGTTAATGCGATATTGGCTTGATTCACAGTCGCGTATAAAAAGTCATTTCGCTGACAGTAACAACAACACAAATGATTCGCTCCGCAGCGAGAGAAATCAATAGGCGAGGCCGCACGCAGTCTCGCCCAATCTCACGATGGACGAGATCGCGCAGTTGCGCTGCTACGTACGAGGACGGACCTGCTCATTACCATAGTATTAAGAGGCTTACATATGCAGGAAGCTAATGAACTGCGACGATGAATACGACTACATGCCGCGAGAACCGACAACCTGGCTAACCATGTTGTCAACCAGATGGTCTGGTTTTGAGACCGGCCATGAAAAGCAATGATCCCAGGAGGAATCAGTAGGTCAACAAGCAGAGCGCTCGATACGGCGTACGGTGTCAGTGGCCCTAGATTCCCCAAACAAAAACTACACATGTGGGAGTACGAGAAACGCTGAACGAGAACACAAAACTAAAGTAAGGGTCTGGAAGAATTTCCAAATACGAAGAGAGAATGAGGCACAGCCGGCAAGAGCAAAGGGGTGAAAGAGCAAAAGGGAGAAAAGAGCAAACGAGGAGAAGGAAAGTCTGAGAATGGTGGGAGGACAGATGGCACCGTAACTTCACGGCTCCCACGGCCCGAGTTCAGATACAGCAAAATTTCTGTGTTGCGACTCAACAAGAGTTCTATGACACTGTAATGGAAC
Source organism: Cherax quadricarinatus (assembly GCF_038502225.1). NCBI lineage: Eukaryota > Metazoa > Arthropoda > Malacostraca > Decapoda > Parastacidae > Cherax > Cherax quadricarinatus. Next base: position 5,404,620 of record NC_091338.1, read on the forward strand.
GCAGCAAGAGAGACATAGGAAGACTGAATTCTCCTCAACGGCATTTTAGGATTAACTTCAGCCTTATTCAGTCTAATCTTCATATATATACGTTTATATATATATATATATATATATATATATATATATATATATATATATATATATATATATATATATATATATATATATATACACTATATATATATCACTAACAATATTCTCGAGGGCATTAGAATTTGTGTGCAAAATGTTAGAAAACGACAAAAGTCTAGTAAATTTTGTATTGGAACCATCAGAGAGCTGATGAACCATCAGAGAACTGATGAACCATCATAGAACTGATGAACCATCATAGAACTGATGAACCATCAGAGAGCTGATGAACCATCAGAGAGCTGATGAACCATCAGAGAGCTGATGAATCATCAGAGAGCTGATGAACCATCAGAGAACTGATGAACCATCAGAGAACTGATGAACCATCAGAGAACTGATGAACCATCAGAGAACTGATGAACCATCAGAGAACTGATGAACCATCAGAGAACTGATGAACCATCAGAGAACTGATGAACCATCAGAGAGCTGATGAACCATCAGAGAGCTGATGAACCATCAGAGAGCTGATGAACCATCAGAGAGCTGATGAACCATCAGAGAGCTGATGAACCATCAGAGAGCTGATGAACCATCAGAGAGCTGATGAACCATCAGAGAGCTGATGAACCATCAGAGAGCTGATGAACCATCAGAGAGCTGATGAACCATCAGAGAGCTGATGAACCATCAGAGCTGATGAACCATCAGAGAACTGATGAACCATCAGAGAACTGATGAACCATCAGAGAACTGATGAACCATCAGAGAACTGATGAACCATCAGAGAACTAATAAACCATCAGAGAACTAATAAACCATCAGAGAACTAATAAACCATCAGAGAACTAATAAACCATCAGAGAACTAATAAACCATCAGAGAACTAATAAACCATCAGTGAACAAATAAACCATCAGAGAACTAATAAACCATCAGAGAACTAATAAACCATCAGAGAACTAATAAACCATCAGAGAACTAATAAACCATCAGAGAACTAATAAACCATCAGAGAACTAATAAACCATCAGAGAACTAATAAACCATCAGAGAACTAATAAACCATCAGTGAACAAATAAACCATCAGAGAACTAATAAACCATCAGAGAACTAATAAACCATCAGAGAACTAATAAACCATCAGTGAACAAATAAACCATCAGAGAACTAATAAACCATCAGAGAACTAATAAACCATCAGAGAACTAATAAACCACGTCAGAGTTGATAAATGAGACACTTAGTTAACATTTAAGCATCTTTATTATGGCAAAGTTTCGCCAGGCAGTGGCTTCTTCAGTCCAAAACAGAGAAGAACGGTGGGTGATGAGGAGGAATTTGAGGTAATCAGTCCCTCAGCCTTAAGTTGACTGTGTTCACTGCATCAATCTTGATCAAATTACAGCACATGCAGCTTATATACTGCAGACAGATGAGGTGAATTAGTGGTAGGCGGAGTCACCAGTGGAAAAAATCCACTAGAGGAGGAAGGTCATGCCTATAGGTTAGGCAAGTTTTGAAGAATTTTTTCCCTGAAGATCACAAGATGTTGCTGTGTCTGACAGAATTCGTATAAATGGTTTTGAAAATAAAATAGAAGCCGTTTAGAGGTCAAGGTGAAGTGATCAGTCCACCAGCCTTGAGGTTTTCTGGAAGTTAGTCCCTCAGTCTGGAAAGGTCTACCTGGAGTTTACCTGGAGGGTGTCTCGGGGGCTAACGCCCCCGCGGCCTAGTCCTTGATCAGACTTCCCGGTGGATCAGGGCCTGATCAACCAAGCTGTTACTGCTGGTTGCACGTAGTCGAACGTACGAACCACAGCCCGGCTGATCGGGTACTGACTTTAGGTATGTGTCCAGCTCCCTCTTGAAGTCAGCCAGCTGGCCAGCTCCACAGCTTTCAACAACATGGGCGCTGAGGAACTGGCAGGTACACGAACACAACAACAAAACGCAGATACAAAGGCGGACAGTATATCAATCATCCCAGCGTCTTAAGTTCACCAACAAGCGTGGATATATCAACGCTCCAAGCTAAAGACTGAGATACGTCTCACACACGTTGCCCGACGCAAGCCACTCGTTTGCCGTTTCGTTACTAGTGGTTAGCTCTACGTTAACACACATTAATTTAGGTTATCCTAACTTAAGTTAGGTAAGGTTCATCAGGAAACAGGACAAGTGTTTCCGGACGCGGGCTTAGTCAGATGATGATCCGCCGTTGGAGCTTTTGGCCATCTGACCGAGGCCTTCCGCTGGCTTACCGGTCCACCCCTTTAAAAATTAAGGTTTTAAGTAGATTTATCTTAACTTAGAAGAATATAATTTTTTGAGGCGACTTAGAGTTTAGAGCTTACTTGTGTATACCAAAATAATCATTTGACAAATGATTCACATACAGTTTAATATTTCAGGTTAAAGCTGGGAGACCCAGAACGACAAAGCTCTAATTACAAACACTGAATGTGAACACAGGATTAAATTTCGACTTTTTTTTTTTTTGCCTGGAACGAAGAGCTTGGAGCCAGATTACTCCGTTGTACAATTTCATTAACATTCTAAAAGACTTCAACTTATTAAATTCAGTGGGGAGGGAGGGTAAGAGAATGGGAGAGGGAGGGAAGGGGGAGGGAGAGGTTGAAAGAGGGGAGAGAGAGGTTGAAAGAGGGGAGAGAGAGGTTGAAAGAGGGGAGAGAGAGGTTGAAAGAGGGGAGAGAGGGGGAGGGGGATGTGTATGGGGGGGGGGATATGTTCTACAGGGATTGGTCCCAAGCCTGCACACACAAATCATTCCCTATGACAGTAAAAGGCGTGGCAGACAGTGCAAAATATTCCCTCAGTAAGTGTGAAGGAACCAAGGCTTTTCAAAACTTTCCCTTCATACATAAATACATAAGAGGGATAACCAACGAAGCTCCTTGCTGGCTTCAAGAAAGAGCTAGAAAATTTCCTTATGTCAGTGTCTGATCAGCCGAGATGTGGTATGGCTAGCGCTAACATCCTGGTTGATCAAACCATCTACAAGGAGGTCTAGTCTAGGACCGGACCACTGGGGGCGTTGGCCCTCTGAACTCTCTCCAGGTAGACTCCAGGGGAAGGGGAGGTACATTCGGAGTGGATAATGAGAAAGTTCAAAACAAGAGAAACAAAGCTAATGATGAAGCTATTCAAATTGTTTGTGCTCTATCGACTGGAGTACAGCTCTGTGTTGATGGCACCATGACAGAAGAGAGAGGGAAGTATTTACAGCCTGCACAGAACAAATAGCACTTAAACCACTGGGAAAGCCTAAGCGTTCTGAATATACACTTTCCAGAGCAGCAGAGAGAGAGAGAGAGAGAGAGAGAGAGAGAGAGAGAGAGAGAGAGAGAGAGAGAGAGAGAGAGAGAGAGAGAGAGACAGAGACAGAGAGAGACAGAGAGAGACAGAGAGAGACAGAGAGAGACAGAGAGAGACAGAGAGAGAGAGAGAGAGAGCGAGAGACTGAGAGACCGAGAGAGAGAGAAAATGATAATACACATGGCAGACCCTTGAGGGTATAGTAAGAAACCTACACAGTATCATAACGTACCAGAGTAAGAGATAAAGGAGGAAGTGGAAGGTAAAACCCAGTGTAGAGCAGGGCAGCCATAGGCACACTACGAAAACACCATCAACATCCGAGGACCCAGACTATTCAACACTTCTTTCTACCAGCGGATATCAGAAACACTGCTGGACAAGTGTATCGGTCTTCAAGAAGAAATTCGACCAGTATCTCCACGTGCCAGATCAACCAAGCTGTGATGGATACATGTGCCAGTGGGCCGCCAACAGCAACAGCCTGTTTGAGCAGGCAATCACCAGACAAGCATTTCCCATGGCCAGGCTGTGCCAGCAGGGAATACTCTCGAAAACCGTCACAGGTATGTTATGTTTGCCTTTGATTGTGCATATAGGGAAAAATATTTAGGTTTCTTTCAATTTCATTAATTACATTTTGATCCCTCTGTCTCTCCTAGACTCTGATGCATTCAGTGTTGTGTCAGCGTTTTCAATCTCTAACCGGTACTTCTTTTCACTGTCTTTGAGAACTTCAGTAATTCCTCCTCTTTCTAACTTGCATCTTCTCTTCTTTCTTACTGGTACATGTCTGGAGCGCACTTGTAGCCTCACCGAGCTCGTCCTCTCGAGACACTGGTTTAAATTCATTACTCAGGCTATCATCACCGAGTATTCCAGTAAGGTCATAATTTACCTGATCATAGTTAATGTCTTTATTTTGGAAGTTAAACTGGCTTAATATGACCTCGTGACTGTTTTGCTGCTCTAGATCAGTGTGTATGCTGGCCTGAACTTCAATTAGGTCTCAGACGGGTTTTGCCATGCTCGACACCTACTGCCTGGTGTTCTGGGGGTCAACGCTCCCGCGGCCCAGTCCTTGACCAAGCCGACAGATGCCTTAAAACGGTTGGGTTGTGAGGCATATGTTAGACTGTGGGCGGCGGGCACTAACCAGCAACCAGATCTTGTCTGGGACTGGACCGCGGGGGCGGTGACCCCCGGAAGCAACTCCAGGTAAACCGCTTTGTATCTTTCCAGATCCTCGTTATTTTGAATACAAGGTGAAGGGCATTTTCTAGTCAGGTCGATTCCATAATTTACTGTCTTAAGGAGAATTCATCAGAGAGTTCTAATAGTTTATTTGTGTGTGACTTCATCCGAAATGCCTCCTGGGATTTTCTCTGCTTACACTGAGGCCCCATGTACACTATTTCGCATCTGCTACATTCTTTCATGGTGTTTCTGCTGCTGCTGCTAGTGGTTATGCTAGTGCTTCTGCTGTTCAAGGATGACTATTACTGCTGCTGCTTCTGCTGTTGTGGGTGCTAATATGTTTTGTTGGTGTTTGTATTGCTGGGTATTTCGTTGCCGTGCTTCGTGCCTCCATCTCTACCTACCTTCCTTTACCTCCTCACCCACTATATTTTAATGCCTTATCTTCCTCTCTCTATTTTCCTGTCTCTTACCCTCCTTTCTGTCAGTCCTATCCTTCCTGCAACTTAATCTTCCTCCATCCTCAACTCCTTCACTCTCCACCCCTCCACCTCCCTCTGACCTCTGGTCTACCTAAGTGCAACCTCTACCTCCCTCCCTCAACACACCTCCCTCCCTCTAAACCCTCCCTTCTAGACCTTACTCTGCCCAGTGATTCACCAGATTTCAGTTAAGGAATTTCTAAGGGAGCAGAAAATATAAACAGATCAGCTGCTCTCATGCAAGGTGTAAATAAATCACAGTTACAAGTTGAACAATATGCAAATGAAGAACTGGTCTGTCAGACCTCTCTCTCACTCCGCAGAAGGCAGGCAGGGCAGTGGTAGTGGTAGCGGGGGAGGGGGGGGTGAGGCTGGATGTTGTGGCAGGGTAGCGGAGAAGAGGGTGGTGGGAGATGGTAGAGAGATGTGGGGGTTACAGAGGAGAGAGATGTGGGGGTTACAGAGGAGTAAAGGAGGATGGCAGGATGACGGAGGGTGGCAGGGTGGTGAAGGAGGGTGGCAGGATGAAGAAGGGTGGCAAGGTGTATACCTGAAGGGTGTTCATCTGCCACTGTCCCTGGTCATGGATCGGGCCGCGGCCGATCCATGACCAGGGACAGTGGCAGATGAACCAAAATATATTGGCAGACGGTGCAAAATACCCCAGTGGAAATCCCGAGTGCAACGAGTGTACCAAGGAATAACTCAAGCGTAAAGGGACCAAGACTATTCAAGAGGAAAACCGATCAGAACCTTACGCCAAGTTCCAGATCAACTAGACTGTGATAGATATGTTGTCCAACGGACCGCCAACAGCAAGTCTGGGTGACCAGGCAAACACCAGAGTATGGGGCAGTATGAACGCTCTCGAAACCCATCACAGATATATTACAGGTAATGGTAATTTACAACTGATCCTCTAGCAGCGACGACGACAACCAAAAAAAAAAAAGGACAAAAAACTAACAAAAATAAAAAACAAAAGCAAAGCAAGTGGTTAAGAATCAGTTTGAGGCAACAATCAGAATAAAATATTACATATCTCTGCGAACATTGCTAAGACGCTGTACATTTGGGAGATGCGAGACCTCTGGAAGATGTTGGACGTCTGGAAGATACCAGACTTTGAGGGATGCTGAACGTCTGGAAGATGTACATCCGAGAGATGCTGGACGTCTGAAAGATGCTGGACGTCTGGAAGATGTACATCCGAGAGATGCTGGACGTCTGGAAGATGCTGGACGTCTGAGCTTCAGGGGTGAACACATGGGAGTAGCTGTGTAGACACTTGGTTCTCACGTTGTGGCTTTCCTGATTCTTATCCACAAGTGCTCTTTCATACTTATTCCCAAAACTGCGTGTGGTTTTTGTTTCCAGGTGTCACTCCTCCACCTCAACATTGGAAAAAAGTATTTCGTGTGTATATCTACTGCTGCCGTGGCTCTCTCTCCTCTCTTCTCGACGAGCTTTTCAAGAATTCAAGTCACAATGTGGCTAGGAAGCTAAGACGACATTTCGGTCGTTCCTGCATATTATCAAGTCACAACTGTTAATGTCAACCAGACTTTTAGCTCTCCACCCAAGAAATACTTCATCGCAGTTATATCAGTCTCTGAAAAGTTTCTCACAGCGATGTACACAGAGTTCCGGTACTTGTCACGCTCGAAATTTCGAATTTCTTATTGATCTTAACGTACTGATCAGATGTGGATTCCAAGCTGACGAAGCACATTCCTAGATGGGCCTGATGTTTGTGGTTTAAGAATACCTATACGATTTTTTTGTCAAGGTTCTTGAAGGCAACTCATAGCTCAGGTTTCTTTCCTTCTGCTGCCACAAGTGAAAGGTTAACGTGCACTTTCGGTAATATCCTCAGTGTGATGTATTCTCTCAATTCTTTCTCCTTATGCTACGACTACTGCGCTTTTCCTTTCAGACTTGATACTGTCCAGTGTGTAGGTGAAACCTGGGTCATAATACCTCTGCATCCACTGTGTCTTACCATCCTTGTTGGCAATACCTGCCATATGACATTCTCCTCTCGGAGCTTATACGATTTAAGGTCTTCTTTTTCCCATTCCTATTCTCATTACTTTGCACTTTACCTGTGACCGGTTTCGAAGGCTCTTCTACAATCGTAGCCCTAAGACCATGTTTTCTTGTTGATCACCCGGTCAACCAGGCAGTTTGTGCTAGCGGCCAGCAGGTTCAAAACCATCACAACCCGGCTGATCCGGCACCTATAGAAGAAAAGCTATCCAACTTCTTCAAAACTTCCGTCTTCGTTCCGGCAATGTTTCAGATATCTGACGGTAAAATACTGAATTTTAGGACACAGATGTTGACATAGCGTTCTCTCATGGTACCCATGACCCTCTTGCTCTTCACCGAGTTTATTCTTCAATTTCTCTCGCATTTTTCACCCAGGTAAGTTGTTACAGCATTGTGCAGGTTATGGACCAGACCCTCAAGTATCTTCCATGTATATATTATCGGGTATCTCTCTCTCCTCCGTTCCAGAGAAAACAATTCAAGTGCTTTGAGCTATTCCCAATAGTTTAAATGTTTTATTTATTCTAAGCCGGCAGTATACGACCTCTATATTTTCCAGCTCCACTATCTTGCCTGCCTTGAAAGGCGCTTCGAAAACAGAACAATAGTCAAGTCGTGAGAGTACAAACTATTTGAAAATACCATCAATGGCGCTGCTTCGCTTGTTCTGAAGCTTCTCATAATCCACCCTGTCATTTTCCAGACCTTCGTTCCATCTGCCTTATTGTGTTTTCAAAAATGATGGATTGAATACCAGTAGCAATTTTTTCCTTCCCACTTTGCCAAATTTGCAGTCTGTTCAAGTCGTCTTCACGCCTCTCTCTCGCTTCTCCTGTTATTATACTTCTCATTATTTTCCCGTCATCGGCAAACAGTTGATACATAGGATTCAATTTCCTCCTGAACAACCCTACTGAATACTACCTCTTGAGTAACACAGAGAAACCTAGTGTTAAATTTCACCACACCACTTACTGTTTCGTTTGGTGTGCTGACTTCCCATTTAAGACATGTGCATTGTCTGTTCTCTTTGTGTTGGCGTCCTTAGCCTCTTGTCTACACCACATTCCACATACCATCACCTGTCTACTTGCTTTCTATATCATACTGTCAAACTTCGTTTATTACATGTTAATTTATCCACCTAATAAAAAGTTGATCTACGTTTATGCTTTATGTTATATTTAGGGAAAGGAAAACAAGGAACATAAAAAGAGAGAGAACTAATAGAGAATAGGAGAGGAAAAAATATGATTACAGGTGGATATAACAAGGAAGAAGACTAGGCAAGGATGGAGAAAATACGGAGAGAACCGCACTCCTGACAGAGGCACAAAATTCTGACATATACAGAGGGAGATAGGCGGTGACAGAGACAGAGAGGCGCTCACCAGATCAACAACATTGGGCAATACTTTTACCATTGTTGCTCCGTCCCAGGCCATTCTGCCACCCATTTCTTAAGCTCCCGATAAAAATTCTAACATTATTCCTGCTATTACTCGCCACATTTACAGAGGTGCGGCTGCCGGGCCTCCCACATGCACGCCCCCGACACCATCTTAGCGAGAACACTAATCTTCAGAGACGGGGCGGAGGAGCAGTAACGTCTAGCGATGCTGGAAAATTGGTATTGGGAATATAAATATATTTTTTCTTTGCATGTGCGCACATCCGCGAGTCTTTCAAAACATTTTTTTTTACCTTTAGTCCTTTCAAGGTAGGTAATGTACCTGTGACAAACCTGTGACCTGTCTCAAGAGCTTTTTTCCCCTAGACCCGTAGCCCCGGCTATGCGCCAGGCTTGTCTGGTTCTTGCCTAGTCAACCAGTCTGTTGCTGCTGGCGGCCCGCTGGCCCACATGTCCATCACATCCTGGTTGTGAAACTTGGGCGCCGTGATACTGGTGTTGGGCTCTTGATCCAAGAATCAAAAATACAACCGCTCATTTCCCAGGCGTTGCATGACTCACTAAGCGTTTAGCGCTTTCCCGCCCATAATCATAATTTAAACCTGAACTAAACAGCTAGAAGGACAAGTCTGTCTGGAGACTAGCCGGAGTGTGGTCCGAGGACCATCGTCCCAGTGGCCTGGTCTCAGACCAGACCTCGCGGTGGATGACCGGATCAACGAGACTGTTGGTGATAGTCGAACGAGAAAAGATTAGTAATGTAACTAGAGGGAAGAGAAAGAATGGGTAATGTAACTAGACTTTAGTAAAATAACTAATATAGTAAAATAGATAAAGTACCTATTTACCTCCTGTATATACAGGCGGATAGTGACAGTGACATGATGAGGTCAAGTAGACAATGAGGTTACCTGGAGGTTATTCCGGGGATCAACGCCCCCGCGACCCGGTCCATGACCAGGCCTCCCGATGGATCAGGGCCTGATCAACTAGGCTGTTACTGCTGGCCGCACGCAGTCCAACGTACGAGCCACAGCCCGGCTGATCCGATATCTGTCCAGCTCTCTCTTGAAGGCAGCCAGGGGTTTATTGGCAATTCCCCTAATGATTGATGGGAGGCTGTTGAACAGTTTTGGGCCCCGGACACTTATGGTGTTTTCTCTTAGTGTACCAATGGCGCCCCTACTTTTTATTGGCGGCATTTTGCATCGCCTGCCCAGTCTTTTACTTTCGTAGGGAGTGATTTCTGTGTACAGATTTGGGACCATTCCTTCCAAGATTTTCCAAGTGTAGATTATGATATATCTCTCCCTCCTGCGTTCCAACGAGTACAAGTCAAGTGCTTCCAAGCGTTCCCAGTAGTTAAGGTGCTTGACAGAACTTATACGTGCAGTAAAGGATCTCTGTACACTCTCTAGATCTGCGATTTCACCTGCTTTGAATGGAGATGTTAATGTACAGCAGTATTCCAGCCTAGAGAGAACAAGTGATTTGAAAAGGATCATCATGGGCTTTGCATCTCTCGTTTTGAAAGTTCTCATTATCCATCCTATCATTTTCTTTGCACGTGCGATCGTGGCACTGTTGTGATCCTTGAAAGTGAGATCCTCAGACATTACTACTCCCAGGTCCCTTACATTATTTTCCCGCTCTATTGTATGGCCGGAGTCAGTAGTATACTCTGTTCTAGTTATTATCTCCTCCAGTTTTCCATAACGGAGTAGTTGGAATTTGTCCTCATTGAACATCATATTGTTTACCGTTGCCCACTGGAAAACTTTGTTTATATCTTCTTGGAGGTTAACCGCGTCCTCAGCAGATGACAGCCTCATGCAGATCCTAGTATCATCCGCAAAGGATGATACGGTGCTGTGGTGTATATCTCTGTTTATGTCTGATATGAGGATAAGGAATAAGATGGGGGCGAGTACTGTGCCTTGTGGAACAGAGCTCTTCACTATGGCAGCCTCCGATTTAACTCTGTTGACCACTACTCTTTGTGTTCGATTTGTTAGGAAGTTGAAGATCCATCTCCCCACTTTCCCAGTTATTCCTTTAGCACGTATTTTATGGGCTATTACGCCATGATCGCATTTGTCAAATGCTTTTGCAAAGTCTGTGTATATTACATCTGCATTCTGATTTTCTTCCAGTGCATCCAAGGCCATGTCATCCAAGGCCACGTGATTCCTGTGTTGTCAGGTACAGTTCTAGTCACGGCATTATGCTGCCCCTCCCCCATACACGTACCAAAACAAACATACCATGAGAGATTATAATACATATGTTTGCACATTTACTGAGGTTTTAATACTTGGTGCTGCGTCCTTTACGCTTAATCACGTCCCTCAGCCGTGTAGGAAGACTCTCACAAATTCTTGTGGGTTTGGGGAGGTATATTATTCTATGCCTCATGTAGAGCAGCCTCCAGCTGTAGGATAGAACTGATATCCTCGTCCAGTAAACTTCGTTTCACTATTGACTAGAGGTTCTCAATAGGGTTTAGGTCTGAGAAATTGCCTGGCCAGTCATTAAAGAACCTCACTTCACATTCCTTAAGCCACTGAACTACAGATTTGGCGGTATGACACGGTGCACCATCCTGCATAAAAACCGCAGCCCCACACTTGTTAAACACCTCATGCAAATTGTCACACAATAACTCCAGGTAATTGTACTGGTTCATATACTGGTTTTTGGGAAGTACACTGAGTTCAACACTCTGAGCACTGAAACACCCCCAAACCATGAGTCTGGGTGTTTGGTGGTCCCACAGGTGTAGCTGGTCCCACAGGTGTAGCGTGGGTCTAACAGGTCTCTACCTCTGGGCCGGTACACATGTCTCATCACTCCAAAGTACTTCAGACCACTGTTGAGGAGTCCAGTGAAAATATTTCTTTGCATAATCCAGCCTATGTTTCTTCTGTGGCTTGGAGAGGATCGGTTTCTTAATATGGCGGTGACAACTGTAGCCCACTTCTGACACAGGTCTGTTAACAGTTCTTACAGACACCTCTGAGAAGATGTGGATTCTTTTCTTTCAATTCTTCAGTAGTTATCTTAGGTGTACTCTCTAACTGCTTGTTTAACACAGTTAAGGTACGAACAGATGTCTTTTTCAAGGTGTCAGGCCGAGGTTTGGCAGACGTTAACTCGACACCACCACCAGCTTAGAAACACTGCACCCAGTTCCTCACTGAAAGCTCACACACACCAACATTCTGCACTATTTCTTTCGTCTGGTGCCCAGCTTGGTGAAGCCCTGTGATTTGAGCTTTGGTTTCAGGTGTTAGACTTCCTTTTAGCCATAATCAAACATGTACAGCCCCAAAACCAAAGGGAACACCGGACAAAAGATGGGGCGGACGAGAAACAAAAGTGCAACACTTCCTCTCACCACGGCAGCCACGTGAGCAATGAGGAGTCACTGTGGAGTGTGGCGGCAGGCCGTGACTTCACGCTAACGGCTGCTACCCGGCATAATGCACTGACGAAAAGAGAGACCCCCCTGTATGGTAGGCCTTCGATTTTCGTCACAACATTATGCCGGGGCGATCACCCGGCATAATGCTGTGACTAGCACTGTAGATGGTGCTTTACCTGGAACATGACACTCAGGCACCGTACCTACCTGACAACACAGGAATCACGTGCCCCTCAGGTCGATATGTGCCACTCACACCGTTCTCTCCGCCTATATATACATTGTTGGAGGTGATCAAGGTCCCAGGATCGAAACGTTTTCTAATAAATATGTCCTAGTTAAACCAATTTTTAGGTATCTATTACCAAGATTTATAATAATAATAATAATAATAATAATAATAATAATGACAATAATAATAATAATCTGTATTTAATATCAACGTCAATCGACAAAAGAAAAAAAAAAGAGACGTATGAAAAGAAACCAATGCATTTAACGCCGCCGCCGGTGTGTCAATAAACACAAAATCCAAATTTCAACCCCAATTAAGAAATCCAAACAGGGAAGAGAGTTCTTTTACACCCAAACTTCTGGATGGCCCTGTTGAAAGATTGTCAGGTCACTGGAGGAAGGGAGAGAGGGAGGGAGGGGAGGAGGAAGAGGGAGAGAGGGAGGGAAGGATGAAGGAGAGAGGGGGAAAGGCTAGGAGGAGGAAGAGAGGGGGGGAAGCCTGGAAGGAGGAAAAGGGATAGAGGGAAGTAGGAAAGGGGAAGGAGGATGAGGGAGGGGAAGAGGAAGGGAAGGAAGAGGAAGGGAAGGAAGAGGAATGAAAGGACAAAGAGGGAGGGAAGGGAAGGAAAAAAAGGAGATGAGAGAGAGGGAAAGAAAGATGAAGGACGGAAGGGGATGGGGGAGGAAAGAATGTTAAACAGAAAAGACAGAAAAAGGTAAAGAGGATATAAAAAATGACAATAGAAATAGTAATAATAAGAGCGAGAGAGAGAGAGAGAGAGAGAGACTAAACAAAGATAAACAAGCAGAAACTAATCCCATGTCAAACACCAACCGTCTGGTTGATTAGGCCATCAACCAGCGGGAAAGACCAGGTCTGGGACCTGGCCGAGGGGGCGGTGACCCCTCGGGACACACTCCAGCTGGGCTCCAAGCAGGCAGACTCGTCTAGTCTACATTCAGCCCACGTGTACTAGAAGCATAGACATTCACAACACATACTACAGGTCTAGACATGCAGACCACACAGGCAGACTGAACACTTTTTATTAAGCCACGTTTCATTTGGAGACCAAACATTTTGGTCTTAACACTATTCAGACCATCACTGTTCCCTAAATGTGTAGGTCCTGTACACAACTGAACCATTTTTGTTTCAGTCGACGGCAGGAGACAAGTTAGATGGACATTTAGGCTATCGCTCGCGAAGCGTAAAAGGTCCTGACACCTTATGCTTGGTCCGAGGCCGGGCCGCGGGGACGATAACCTCAGTATCTATTAGACAGGAAACAGGTCAGCAGACCATCTACTACACCGCCAACGACGACACACCCTCTCCACCACAACCACCATCAAAATCAACACCTACACCACCAAAATTCCCCAGACAGGCACGAATCCCTGCCCCAGCAGGGGTTGTGATCAGTGATGAGAGTAATCCTAATATTGCGTCCCATTAAAGAATAACATCAACAGGAGGGAAGTAACCCAAACAATGTAAGGTTATTAGTGGTAACAGGTTGGCGTGTCGGGCCGCTATTATGCTCGCCCTTCAGTTTCCTCCCCTGGACCGAATTGGGCCACACAGAGTAAGGATAGTCTGTGGCTCTGAACTGTGGCGATGTGGTCCAAGCGCTGTAGCCTCTCTCTTGTAGCACTGTGGTTGCCTGCCTCCACTGACGTTAATTCCCAGTTGCAGAAATCAGTGATAATTGTCGAGTAGGGTTAAGAGGCGAGGCCAGGAGCCATGAATCGACCCCAGCAAACAACTAAATTAGTAGACCTGAGTACACGATATCTTACTCACAGCCTTACCAGACACAATGTTTCTCTGCTACACACACACACACACACACACACACACACACACACACACACACAGTCAGCGTCAACTCAGATACACACCTCAAGACAGGCGATGTGTCAACTTGCTCCAAATAGCAGTAGACAGTCTTAATTAAAGAGCTGCAGCCCGGTTAAAGGTGGGGGAGCTGGTTGTGGGACTCCCGGTGCTCTGCTACATGCAGATATTGCCAATATCCGGTAGAAACTGCGTCCTAAATAACCCGTAATGAACAGGGCGGGGGAGAATTGTGCCTCAAAGGTTGCCGGTAACCTTGCTTGCTAAGAATTTCAAGGGACAGCTATCTGACCCGACGCCCACACGATAATAATTTAGTAAGAGTCCACACGTCGTCAAAAACACGCCCACACTGAGGTAAAACCATGCCAAACACCTTAAAATACGTCCATGTGCGTTTAAAACACGCCAAACGGCTCATGGCATATTCATGTCGACTCCTTAAAACACGCCCGTGTGTCCTCAGAGCACGCTAGCACGCTGAAAAATTGGTTCTAATGCAGGATATTCAGGTTGAAAGAGGGGCTGAATTTATGAAAAAAAATCTATATCTTCAACACTCACAGCATCGATAGGATTACTTAACAGTGATTCAAGTCTTTCCATCAAGATTTCACTAATTTCTTTGTGTTTATGACTCTCCTTCGAGTAGATAGCCAATAACTGAAGAGGTTTTTTAATTTAATATTGCACATGTGAAAAAACATTTTGATACTTCCCAGGATTTATTTGCATTTTGTTCCCCCTGTGCTTTTTCCTGTCTGATATGAATCCTTTAGTTTCACTTCCATGTCTAATTCTTGTACATGTTGGTATCTTTGTTATTTGCTTTCCATTAAGCAATTCAGCAAACATCTTTCTACTTTTGTAAAATTTTCTACGAGGTTTTTATGATCTCTCTTTGGAATCTCTTACCGAGACATACTGAATTTTCTATAAATATTTCAGGCCTTTTCATTCAGCGTCTCCGTGTATTAGTTTAGAATACTTAGGACAGTTCCCAAGGAATGTTTGAGAGTTCCAGTCAATTCTCTGATTGTTGAAGCTGAGTTTACTGAACCCCCCCCCCACGTTCGTTATTGTTTACCTTCTCCTCACCTGTGTTTATGCTTGTTTGAAATTCACTGGTTGTCTTTCATTGTTTGTGAAGATAATATCAAATATATTTTCATTTCTTACAGCTTTATTTTCCGCTGGTAAGCTTTTCCAGCGGTATCAGAAGCTCTCTTGACATGACATTCTAAGCTGTAGAATTTCCCCAATACAAAATCAAGTAAAAACCTGTTGTCTATCATCTTCCGTTTTGCATTAGGGAGGATGAAGTCTCCAAGGAAGATATTACAGGCTGTTCGAAAAGAAACGCAACCCATGAAAACTTTATATATTATCATAACCCATTGTTTTTCTTTCTACTTCCGTGATCGAGTACAAGAAAGGGTTTCACGATACGTTTTTTTTTTTTAAGCTAACAATGTATATTCAAATCAGCCTGATCCACTGGAAAAGCTACAGGTCAACAATCAACGTACAATACACTGCACATCAAAACAGACACTAACGTACGTGTTCAATAACATGATCCGTCGTGTACACTTCTGTGAAAATCTTAATGGCCAACACATTATTTTTTTTTTCATGGGGGGGGGGGGTAATAAACATGCTTTCTCCGTAAATTGTGTCTTTCTTGAATAGCCTGTTGTGAGTTTAAGATTTTTGATGTTCTCTGGGCACATCTCTCTCTTCCTGACCTATTCAGTGAATTACTGCCAATTTCCACCTGTGACCTTGTGGCTTGGTGACCCTGTGGCTTGGTGACCCTATGGCTTGTACATGGTGGCTTGTACGTAGTGTATGCCAGGCTCATCACCGAACATGCAGCTCCAACTAGTGAAATTCCGAGGGTAGCAACAAATTTTGCTCCCGATGTATGAACCTGACGTCCTTAGAGGGAAGGAACGTGAAGACGGACATTATTACGCTCAAAAATCGACAGGTGCAGTAAAGGAGGTGCAACCGCCAACTTCAAGGAGTCCCAGAAGATAGAAAGTACAGTCAATCTAAAGGGATTAACTGGTGGTATAAACATTTATAATAGATACCGATAAATTAGTTTTAAAAAGACACGTAAACGAACACTAGGATATATTTATTGGAAAACGTTTCGGTCCTGGTACCTGGAGTTTACCTGGAGAGAGTTCCGGGGGTCAACGCCCCCGCGGCCCGGTCTGTGACCAGGCCTCCTGGTGGATCAGAGCCTGATCAACCCGGCTGTTGCTGCTGGCTGCACGCAAACCAACGTACGAGCCACAGCCCGGCTGATCAGGAACTGACTAAATTATATATATATATATATATATATATATATATATATATATATATATATATATATATATATATATATACATATATATATATATATATATATATATATATATATATATATATATATATATATATATATATATATATAGGTGGACAGTGAAGTGATACATAGTGACTTTCAGGTCACCATGTATATCACAGGTCCCAGGTATATCACAGGTCCCAGGTATATCACAGGTCCCAGGTATATCACAGGTCCCAGGTATATCACAGGTCCCAGGTATTTCACAGGTCCCAGGTATGTCACAGATCCCATGTATATCACAGGTCTCAGGTATATCACATGTCAC
The DNA here is from genome assembly GCF_038502225.1 of Cherax quadricarinatus. NCBI lineage: Eukaryota > Metazoa > Arthropoda > Malacostraca > Decapoda > Parastacidae > Cherax > Cherax quadricarinatus. The sequence goes on from NC_091338.1 coordinate 5,421,371, forward strand.
AGGTCCCAGATAGTCCCACGGTAGTTCTTTCCCCATTAAACTTCATTGCCGGTCAGTCTGAGGACAGAAACTAAACCCCGTTTTGAGGACGGAGGATCGAGCCTCCACCACTTCATGAGATGTACGAGCGAGCGAGCGAGAGAGAGAAAGAGAGAGAGAGAGAGAGAGAGAGAGAGAGAGAGAGAGAGAGAGAGAGAGAGAGAGAGAGAGAGAGAGAGAGACAGACAGACAGACAGAGACAGACACAGACAGACACAGACACAGACAGACACACAGACAGACACACAGACAGACACACAGACAGACACACAGACAGACACACAGACAGACACACAGACAGACACACAGACAGACACACAGACAGACACACAGACAGACACACAGACAGACACACAGACAGACACACAGACACACAGACAGACACACAGACAGACACACAGACAGACACACACACACACACACACACACACAC
>NC_091338.1:5426842-5459342 GCF_038502225.1 Cherax quadricarinatus
ATACAAATCTGCCTAAATGCGACCGATAAGGGAAAAAAAAGTTGGTCTGTTAAATGTAGAAAAAAAATTTGCAGTAAAAATTATGAAAATCAAAACTATTGTTATGGAATATGTATAAAAACTGCGGATTACAATTTCCCAGTAATTCCTCTAAAGATCAGCTACTGAAAATAGAATACTTTCTTGAAAATCTTTCAATTTCGGCCCTAAACATCCTGTTGTCTGGTGATTTCATTTTAAGACATCTAAAATGGAAGAATTTACGAACTGCTGTAATAAAAGAGAATCCCAAGTTGAAGAATGAGACACTTGTGCAATATCTGCAAGTCTTCAATGAGGAGTTGCAAATATTAAGTAAACGTTTCGCCAGTCAGTGGCGGCCGAAATTTTGCACAAGTGTCTCGTTCTTCAAGTTTTCTAAGCCACTTACATCACAAAATCTCAGGTAGCAAGCCTGGCCTAGGGCCGGGCTGCCAGAGTAGAAAAAATCTCGAAACCCATCAAAAGGTATATCAAAGACATAGATCGGATGAGCAGTCTGCAACGACCCATCACGACTTCGTGATAAATTAGCTTCAAGTCGGCAAAAGCGAAACTGATCAGACCATAAAAGACAGGGAACATGAAGGTGTCAAATACAATAAACCCGAACCACAACCTAATATAAAAAAAATATCCAGTATGAGAGGTTTCCTTAAGAGAGATGGAACAAACACTGAAGACGGCAGGAAATGAGAGAAGAATCTAACAACACAATATGATTCTGTGTTTGGTGAGCCATTAGTTAAGATCCATATCTCTGCCGCCTTACCTTTACCTCTGATATACCTTTAACGAGTTCATAGAGTCTTTCTACTCCCGGAGGCCGGCCATGGGCCAGGCTTGTCTGGTGCTTGCTTGGTCAACCAGGCTGCTGCTGCTGCTGCTGCTGCTGGTTGCCCGCTGCCCCACATATCTATCCCATCCTGGTTGATCTGGCACCTGGTGAAGATACTTGTCCCTTTTACCTTCCAGTCGACTTTTGAAGAATTTCACTTATAATATACCCATGCATTCTGCACACAGGCACAGACTCGCTGAAATCAATATTAAAAAATTGGAAAAAAAAAAAAAACTACCGCTTGCTTCTGTGTCCAGAGTCTGGACGCAGAACACTGGACTGATAAAGCCCCCTTGTGGGCGAAACGTCTCCTGATTAAATGCTGTTAAGTGTTGCATAAATATCTATTTTTACAATATAGATACTGTTTTAAGGCATATCTTAAAACGAGTCGAGGTAGGATTGTAGATTTTACCTTTTAAAAAAATTCCTGGAGATACTAAATTCAGAAGCCTTAAAAGTGAAAAAAATGAAAAAGAGAGAGAACAGAGATAAAGGACTGGGAAGAGAGAAAATAGAGGGAGAGAAGTGTGTTGCGGGAGTGCTGGTAGCGTTGCTGGATACCATGAGCGGAGTGGCTTGAATGTTCCTCTTTAATTCTAGATAGTGGCAGCACAGCCCTCAGTCTCTCCTTCCCTCCCTCGTTCTCCCTCCCCCCTTCTCTCTCTCTCTCTCTCTCTCTCTCTCTCTCTCTCTCTCTCTCACATATATACATTTTCCCTCTTACTCTGTCCTCCCTTATTCCCTTCCTCCCTCCTCATTACCTTCTCACTCATCATCTTTCTTTTCCTCCCTCCCTACCTCATTTCCCTATCTGCCTTTCTCTTCCCTTCCTTTCTCATTCTTTCTCCCTCCCTTCATTATTCTTCCCCTTACTATCCTTCCCTACTGTCTATCATCTTCCGTCTCCAATTCCACGAGGTATTTCTCTTTCCTCTTTCCCTAGAATTATTTAATTCTCTTCTCCATGTGTGGGTTCTCCTCAACTCTGCCAGTTTCCTATCTCCTCTACACTGGTAATGGCCTCCTGATCCAGTAAAGTGAAGCCACCTTCCTTCAGTTTACAGAGTTCAACACCCGGGCTAAGCTCCAACCTACGTGACGGAACATGACACGGGAAACACAGGTCTGTTCCCGACGTGTAACTATAAGTTAGAATAGGGTAGTAACAGCAGTACACTGCTGATGTAGCCAATTTTGTTAGCTTTTATCTTATACCTCTTCCGGGGGATTACCGCCCCCGCGGCCCGGTCCCAGACCAGGTGCTGGATGATCCTTGATCTACCCTAGATATCATCTGTATGCGCTGTTCCTCCGCACTGTCCCCAGTCACACTAGGTGCTGGCTATAGCCACGATATTCAGCAGTGGCTATACCCACCGTACTCAGCACTGGCTATTGTCCCACTGTACTAGCCACCGCAATGGCTGGCTATTATCCAGGTTCTCAGTATTAACTATAATCACCGCAAATCTTATCTCACGAGCAGACTTTTATTTTATTCCTGGTGATACAAACACATAACTGGGAGACAAAGTCTGGAAGCACATTTAAACGGTTTTAGCATTCCTTTTAAACCATAATAATCCACGCAATGAGAAAACTGGTAAAAGTAGATAAAAGAAATTTTGAGAGGAGAGATGTTGTATGTCTCATCGACCTAAAAGGAGTTATCTGCGGTTTTTCTGTCTCCCTAAGTGGCGCCGGTACCAACAGCCTGGTTGACCAGGCAAGCACCAGATAAGTCTGTCCCAGTACCGATGGGAGTAGCAGAGGAAATACATGCTGGAGAAGAGTGAAATGAAATCGTCTACCAGCTACAGTTTCAACCCAGAAGCGAAGCTGTGTAAAATAAAAGTCACGTCAAGTGATTGTTACAATCAATACTGCTGGAAGAAGGGAAAGAATGACGTGGTAGTTTGATACTCGCATTGTGTCGTGTTAGTGACCCGGTAGTACTGTTTTCGCTTCATACTGGACACACATGAGGGTGCCTGGCTTCTCAGAGCTGTGCCGCCCCTGGTGTACTCACCTAATTATGGTGGCAGGAGTCGATTCATACCTCCTGGCTTCGCCTCTTCACTGATCGCTACTAGATCCACTCTCATTCTCCGTGCGTGCGTGCGTGCGTGCGTGTGAGAGAGAGAGAGAGAGAGAGAGAGAGAGAGAGAGAGAGAGAGAGAGAGAGAGAGAGAGAGAGAGAGAGAGAGAGAGAGAGAGAGAGAGAGAGAGAGAGAAAGATGCATCCTAATTTACACCTGGAAAGTTCTGGAGGCATTTATCCCAAATCTGCACACTGAAACTACTCCATAGAAAATCAAGAGGCTCGCAGACGGTGTAAAATACCCGAAATGAAACATAGGGGTGTACTCAGAAATAGGTGTAAAGGGACCAAGACTTTTCATCGCTCTCACTTCGAACACAAGGGAAATTACCAAGAGACCCCCTACGTATTTTCAAGATGCATACATTGAACGATGACCTCAATCAGGAGGCTTGATCTGGAACCGGGCCGCGGGGGCAGTGACCCCGGAAATTGCCTTCAGGTAAGCGTGGCAGACTCCCGAAGACTTACAAAGTTAAAATGATCACGTTCTTCATGTACGATGTGAGGAAGGGCTGGGACCTTGTGAAACAGCCCCGGCAACTTACGATAGTGTCGGAACCCCTTGAAAACCCTGTTAGAGGACATTAGTACGAGGAGACTGCCTAGTACACCGCGACAAGACTACATACACGTTAAGATGCAAATAGAGCTACCACAACACTGAAATAAAGACACATTGCACAACCTTGTATTTAGATAACGTTTTACTCGGAGCTTTATAGTGTTGATTCTAATGTCTGCGGCCAGAGCGAGGTTCTAAAGTACTACGATTTAGCACTAGTACTAAGAAAGGTTCATGAGCGCTCTGGCCAGAGCGAGGTTCTCAACCACAACAACATATATACCTTTGAAGAGTTTCGAGAGTTTAACTACTCTCAGAACCCGGCCATGGGCCAGGCTCGTCCGGTGCTTGACTGATCAACCAGACTGTTGCTGCTGGAGGCCCCCTGCCCCCACATATCCATCACATAATAAAGTACTGTCCCTCAAAAGCCTGTTTTTGCCAAGCCAGTCTCTCTTCATTAATTTCATTTTTCTCATCATTTATATCTAGTTCAATTATGTGTGAATTTTATTAATTAATGTGGCTCTGAACACCAGATATTTCCATGTCAGTTCAACGAGTGGATACACATTGATGTTCATCCTCAAATATATATATCAGCTCGTTTTTTTTGAAAGTTATTTACATGTCGCCATGTTTGATGTTTGTTATTGTTTGTGTGTGTGTGTGTGTGTGTGTGTGTGTGTGTGTGTGTGTGTGTGTGTGTGTGTGTGTGTGTGTGTGTGTGTGTGTGTGTGTGTGTGTGTGTGTGTGTTTTGCTGCTTGCTGATTGCTTTTATTTAAACCTAACCCCTGTTTGGTATTGTTTACCTGTTTTTGGTACATATGAAAGCCTGTTTTATGTTTTTTTATTTGCTTATTTGTAATCTTGTTCAATGCTTGTTTGTGTTTATATTTTGTCCTGTTTGACGTTTTTTTGTTTATATGTCCTGTTTGACGCTTTGTTAATATGTCCTGTTTGACGTTTTGTGATTTATATCTGTTTGTTGCTGTTTGTTTTTCTTTTGTTTGTTACTGCTTGTTCACATTATCTGGCCCTGTTGTTTTCTATGCTTTACCTGACCCTCTCTTGCTGACAATTGGGTCAAATGTGGACGAGTCGGTGTATTAAACAGGTGTCAGGATATAGGGAAAAGGGGTGGGACCCCTGACGTGCCATATTAGAGGCTATTACAAAAGGGGATCAGTAATACTGATCCAAGGAACTGGAGCTACCCTTCCCTTTGATCAAACCTTATTACCTCACATTTTCTACGCGATATTTATTATATATTAATACTGTATTATTATTGGTTACCTGAAAATATATACGGGTCACAGTGCCTGGGAAATAGGTAACAGGTCTCTTGATCCTTGGATCTAGAGCTCTCACCAGCAATAAGCCCCCCATGAGGTTGTGTACAAATAAGCAGGTGCACTTTCTTTTCCCCTCTTTTTTGTCTCCCTCTCACAACACTATCAAGACTACAGTCCTGTACCGCCGCCGCCGCGGCGATCACCGCTACCACCGCTGTCAACGTTACCGCTGCTGCTACCACCAGGCGCAGGATCCCCACGCGAGTGGGCATCCTGCGCCTCACGCCAGGATAAACACCCCTCCCACCACACACACACACACACACACCACCTCTATAAGAAAAACAAAACGTAGAAAATACCAGAGTCCAACCCTAGTAAACTGGCAGGTGGGGAAGAGGGAGGGAGAGATGTAGATGGAGGAGGGAGAGATGTAGATGGAGGAGGGAGAGATGTAGATGGAGGAGGGAGAGATGTAGATGGAGGAATAGAGAGGGAAGGAGGAAGGGAAAGATCTTCAATGAAAGCAAGTCACTATCTGACTAGATTTTTGGATTATCCTGGGTAATTTACACATACGCTACTATTATGCAAAGATTGTGAATAAGCGATACAAGATGCAAAACAACCACGGTGGGGGGGGGGGAAGTTGAACGATAGCTCTAAGTATTTCATGTTGCAATCAACACATCAGGAACTTGCAATGTTGCAGAAAAGGAGGTGGTGGTCCAAGCAAATACGATCACTATATGCAAGGACTATATACAAGGACTGCGGTTCTAATCCCAGTCGATTCTTCTGTTCATTTACATAAACACTCGTTTATCATTGCAAAAAAAAAAATAAACTTCAGTTGTAAAACAATAAACCAGGTAGGACAATAAACCAGGTTGCCTCACTTAACACAACTCACGCACCATAGATTAAAATAAAACTACAATTACTATAATAGCGCAAAATACATTTGATTACAGAGACTTGCAATGAAGAGCAATCATGTTGGTCAACATGATTAAGAGTCGTATATTGCTGGAAATTGCAAAACAAACCTTAGGGAGTTTTGGAATGACGCAGAATGTGAGTTATCACTAACTGAAAGATGGATAATATAAATTCTTAGATATTACGTAAACTCAACTGTATTTCAAACAAGATCGTACAGTGGGAGGTCTGGTCTGGGACGAGTCGTTGACACCTCCCCCCCCCCCCACTACGAAATCTACTCCGGGTAGACTAATTTTTAAAATTATAGGCCTCAAATTTTACAAATAGGTAATATACTGACACACAGGAAACGATCCTACAATTATAGGCCATCGTCTTTACATATTATAGGCAGACTATTCCAGTATAACTGGAGTAAAGTATGTATGTATTTTCACATTTAATAAACGTATACAGGGGATTGCTGGAAGCAATAGGGAGAAATAGCGTAAACTGTCTGAGTGATCAGCCTATCACCCAGGAAGCTTGACTTAGCACCAGCCCGCCGTTGGTGATCACCTCTCTCCCTCTCCAGATATATGCAAAAGGTAAATACGCCCCTCGCTTCGTTCCTAAGTATCTGGAACTATTTAACACTACACTACAATGAGCTAATGTTCGTTTGAAATGGGGGGGGGGGAAGTAAATTACCTGTAGACGATCTCGTGGGTTGCCGCCCGACTGCTGGTCAGTTCGACCAAGTTGTTGGTGCAAGCCTGCGGATGCTTAAATCACTGATGAGGTGACCTGACGAATAAAGGGAAACCTCCTGTTTCTTACAAAAAAATTACCCTTCCAACCCCTTCCTCGGTGTAGCATTTTCCTCTCTCAGTGCAGCGTCTTCCCCCTCCTAGTGCAACATCTTCCCCTACCCCTACCACTGCTCTTCCCCCCAACACGCCTCGTGGTCTTAAAACTATATATTTCATGCCCAGGAAGGTCTGGTTAGGAGCATAAATTAATACAAGTGTTTGGCAGAAGATGCAAATTTAGTGAAGGTCGCGTCAATGTGGGGTCGCTGCTGTCACGTTTATCTTCATCCTGATCAGCCGGGCTCTGCTGCCTGCGCTGGAGTGCGTGCGGCTAGTACCAATAACCTGGTTGATCAGGCGGTCAACCTGCAGGCTTGGTGTAGCACCGGTCCTGGGGGAGGCTGGTGACCCATCCCCAAATGGTTTTCAAGTAACCTCCCAGTTCCGCCCCCACCCTTCCCTTCACACACACACACCCCACCCTTCCCTTCACACACACCCCCACCCTTCCCTTCACACACACACCCCACCCTTCCCTTCACACACCCCACCCTTCCCTTCACACACACCCCACCCTTCCCTTCACACACACACCCCACCCTTCCCTTCACACACACCCCCCACCCTTCCCTTCACACACACACCCCACCCTTCCCTTCCCACACACACCCCACCCTTCCCTTCACACACACACCCCACCCTTCCCTACACACACACCCCCACCCTTCCCTTCACACACACACCCCACCCTTCCCTTCACACACCCCACCCTTCCCTTCACACACACCCCACCCTTCCCTTCACACACACACCCCACCCTTCCCTTCACACACACACCCCACCCTTCCCTTCACACACACACCCCACCCTTCCCTTCACACACACACCCCACCCTTCCCTTCACACACACACCCCACCCTTCCCTTCACACACACACCCCACCCTTCCCTTCACACACACACCCCACCCTTCCCTTCACACACACACCCCACCCTACCCTTCATACACCCCACCCTTCCCTTCACCCCCCAAAAAAACCGACGTGTCACTCATAAATTGGTGCCTCGTAACAGAATGTTTTACTCCTTGTACAGAATGCTTCTCGCGCTCACAATGTTATAAGCGGATAATTAAATTTTGAACGTTTTCTGATCAGTTTATGGCTTCCACAGTTTTCAAGGGGATGAAAACTACGACCATTTATTGCTGTTCAATATGTGCATACGTGTGTGTATTCATGTATGTGTGTATATTATATATATATATATATATATATATATATATATATATATATATATATATATATATATATATATATATATATATATTCTGAAACTTCTCTTCTGAAAAGAGACGAGACAAAAATAATGATGGAAGGGAGGATACACTAAAGAAATACGATGGAGAAAAACAGTGTGTGAGAGAGAGAGAGAGAGAGAGAGAGAGAGAGAGAGAGAGAGCCAGCCAGACTGCCAGGCCCTAGTGTGACATTATTTACAAAATAGATCCTACAAATTCCAGCGATCGCTTTATTATCCTCCCCTCCCTGGCCCAGCCCAGACTAAATTAACAGGTGTATTTGCAGGTATCAGCCGGGTGTGGGCACACCGCTGTTCATGAAGTTGGCTTGTCAGAGCTCGGAGCACTGCTGAGTACCAGGCCAGACCTCTGAAACGACACTCCAGTATGCTGAGGATGTGTTTATGTTGGACCAGCTGATGTTTGGAGGAAACAAGGAAGAATGAAGAGGAGGAAAAGGGAAAAAAAAGAGGAAAGAGAACAGAGGAAAGGGGGGAAAATAACACGTGGTAAAATGCGTAAGGAAAGAGGAAGGGCAAAAGTGTTAGAGGAAATGAGGTAAAGGAAAAGGAGAAAATAGGACTGAGGAAAAGGGAAAATATGACTGAGGGTTAGGTAAGCGGAGCGAGGGAGAAGGAAGAAAAGGATGAAGGAAGGAGATAAGGAGTAACTACGTGGGAGCGAGGAAGAATATACCATTTGTAACATGTTATCGTGGTTCAACTGATGTCTTCGGCTACTCTACTGCTAACGACTGTTTCTCATGACCTACCTCCACTAGTGGGACCAACTCATTGGTGACATCATCTTCAAGTTGCTACACCTCATTCTCGCTCTCCAGTATATAAGCCTCTGGCCACTTGCTTCTGTATTAGGCTAATACACTTATCTTGCTCCAAAGGTGATGAATTGATTCCATCAACCCCATCTCCACTTCGTCTTCCACTAGTGCTGATGCCTCTGCAATCGACTGGTGAAGCCTGCGGCGCAGGCGAAACGTTTCATTAAAAATTCCTAGTGTTGCCCATATGTCTTACTCTTCAGTTTGTCGGTATTGTATATCATTTGTAAAATGAGATATAATACCGGATAATCTCATTGGCACTTCTAGTCCCTATGAGATTATCCAAAGGATAATCCAAAGGATAATCTCACTGGCACTAGAAGGGTGCTCCATACTTGTATCGTAAAAAACGAGAAAGTTAGAAAGGGCTTTACCTGTGACCTGTGTCTAGAGTTGCCGAATAAGTGTAACGGGACCAAGACTTTTCAACACACTTCCAGCATAAAGGAAATTACCAACAGGCCCTTAGATAAAGAACTGACCAGGTTCTTCAAAGCCACTTACTGATCATACGGGCTGTGGTGCAAGCGATGGATTAGTGCGACTAATACCCATAACCTGTTTGACCAGGCAGTCAGACAGGAGGCCTCGGTGACCCCTGAAATCGTCATCAGGTAGAAGTGGTTGTTTCGAACCCTGCAAACAACTCGGCGAATACACATACACACACACACACACACACACACACACACACACACACACACACACACACACACACACACACACACACACACACACACACACACACACAACTGGCAGGGAAGCCAGTTAATGAGATGATGGAATATGTAGCAACAATGTGCAAGGAGGCTGAGAGGTTTGTACCCAAGAGAAACAGGAATAATGAAAAAGCCAGGATGAGCCCATGGTTCACCCAAAGGTGCAAGGAGTCAAAAACCAAGTGTGCTAGGGAATGGAAGAAATATAGAAGGCAAAGGACCCAGAAGAATAAGGAGAGCAGTCGTAGAGCCAGAAACGAATATGCACAGATAAGAAGGGAGGCCGAACGACAATATGAAAACGACATAGCAGCGAAAGCCAAATCTGACCCGAAGCCGTTATACAGCCACATCAGGAGGAAAACAACAGTCAAGGACCAGGTAATCAGGCTAAGGAAGGAAGGAGGAGAGACAACAAGAAATGACCGTGAAGTATGTGAGGAACTCAACAAGAGATTCAAAGAAGTGTTCACAGAGGAGACAGAAGGGGCTCCAGAGGAACGGAGAGGTGCGGCACATCACCAGGTGCTGGACACGGTGTACTAGATACTTCAAAGGCAATGGGGCCAGATAACATCTCTCCATGGGTCCTGAGAGAGGGAGCAGAGGCGCTATGTGTACCCCTAACAACAATATTCAATACATCTATCGAAACAGGGAGATTGCCTGAGGCATGGAAGACAGCAAATGTAGTCCCAATCTTTAAAAAAGGAGACAGACATGAAGCACTAAACTACAGACCAGTGTCACTGACATGTATAGTATGCAAAGTCATGGAGAAGATTGTCAGGAGAAGAGTGGTGGAACACCTAGAAAGGAATGATCTCATCAACAGCACCCAACATGGTTTCAGGGACGGGAAATCCTGTGTCACAAACCTACTGGAGTTCTATGACAAGGTGACAGCAGTAAGACAAGAGAGAGAGAGAGGGGTGGGTGGATCGCATTTTCTTGGACTGCAAGAAGGCGTTTGACACAGTACCACACAAGAGATTAGTGCAAAAACTGGAGGACCAAGCAGGGATAAAAGGGAAGGCACTACAATGGATCAGGGAATATTTGTCAGGAAGACAGCAGCGAGTAATGGTACGTGGCGAGGTGTCAGAGCGGGCACCTGTGACCAGCGGGGTCCCACAGGGGTCAGTCCTAGGACCAGTGCTGTTTCTGGTATTTGTGAACGACATGACAGAAGGAATAAACTCTGAGGTGTCACTGCAGATGACGTGAAGTTGATGAGAAGAATTCATTCGATCGAAGACCAGGCAGAACTACAAAGGGATCTGGACAGGCTGCAGACCTGGTCCAGCAATTGGCTCCTGGAGTTCAATCCCACCAAGTGCAAAGTCATGAAGATTGGGGAAGGGCAAAGAAGACCGCAGACGGAGTACAGTCTAGGGGGCCAGAGACTACAAACCTCACTCAAGGAAAAAGATCTTGGGGTGAGTATAACACCAGGCACATCTCCTGAAGCGCACATCAACCAAATAACTGCTGCAGCATATGGGCGCCTGGCAAACCTCAGAACAGCATTCCGACATCTTAATAAGGAGTCGTTCAGGACCCTGTACACCGTGTACGTTAGGCCCTTATTGGAGTATGCGGCACCAGTTTGGAACCCACACCTAGCCAAGCATGTAAAGAAACTAGAGAAAGTGCAAAGGTTTGTACAAGACTAGTCCCAGTGCTAAGAGGTATGTCCTACGAGGAGAGGTTAAGGGAAATCAACCTGACGACACTGGAGGACAGGAGAGAGAGGGGGGACATGATAACGACTTACAAAATACTGAGAGGAATTGACAAGGTGGACAAAGACAGGATGTTCCAGAGACTGGACACAGTAACAAGGGGACACAGTTGGAAGTTGAAGACACAGATGAATCACAGGGATGTTAGGAAGTATTTCTTCAGCCACAGAGTAGTCAGGAAGTGGAATAGTTTGGGAAGAGATGTAGTGGAGGCAGGATCCATACATAGCTTTAAGCAAAGGTACGATAAAGCTCATGGTTCAGGGAGAGTGACCTAGTGGCGACCAGTGAAGAGGCGGGGCCAGGAGGTTGGACTCGACCCCTGCAACCTCAACTAGGTGAGTACACACACACACACACACACACACACACACACACACACACACACACACACACACACACACACACACACAAGTAAAAAAACTCCGGGCAGGGAGGATCACTATTGCTATTGATGTTAGAGCAATATACTTCTTCACATCAAGGCTGCCAATAAATATTTTTCTCCATCCCACCCCCCTTGCCATTCCTATCCCCCCGTGGCCATTATAAATAACCACCAGTATTTCAGGATAATGGCGCGTCGAAGCCAAAACACATTTACTACTGCCACTTGCTTTCCAGGAAGGAGCCAGACGGTGCCACATGTTTCCAGGAGCCACCCACCATCAAGTGCTTTCCAGGGGCTGGGAAGTCACTGCCATATCTGTTATCCTTTCTATGAGGAAGTAAGCAAGTACCACACGCTCACCAGAAGTAAAGCAAAATCTGCCCCACATGCTTTGCAGGAGTGGGACAGTCATTCCCACATGCTTTCCTAGAATAAGGCAGCCACTGTCACATGCTGTCCAGGAGCCAGACGTTGCTACATGCTTTCCAGGGGACAGCCACTGCGAAATGCTTTTCACCATGAATCCAGCAACTGCCATATGATTTCCAGGAGCCAGTCAATGCCACATACTTTCAAGACAGACACTGCTACATACTTTTCAATAAAGAGCCAGCCATTGCCAAATGCTTTCCAGTATGAAATCAGCCGCTGGCAGATGCTGTCCAGAAGCCAGTCACTTGTGCATGTTTTCCAGGAGTCACCTACTTGTACATACTGACCAGGTGTCAGCTACTTCAGCATGATTTCCAGGATCCAGCTACTTCCGCATGATTTCCAGGATCCAGCTACTTCCGCATGATTCCCAGGATCCAGCTACTTCCGCATGATTCCCAGGATCCAGCTACTTCCGCATGATTCCCAGGATCCAGCCACTTCCGCATGATTCCCAGGATCCAGCTACTTCCGCATGATTCCCAGGATCCAGCCACTTCCGCATGATTCCCAGGATCCAACTACTTCCGCATGATTCCCAGGATCCAGCTACTTCTGCATGATTCCCAGGATCCAGCTACTTCCGCATGATTCCCAGGATCCAGCTACTTCCGCATGATTCCCAGGATCCAGCTACTTCCGCATGATTTCCAGGATCCAGCTACTTCCGCATGATTTCCAGGATCCAGCTACTTCCGCATGATTCCCAGGATCCAGCTACTTCCGCATGATTTCCAGGATCCAGCTACTTCCGCATGATTTCCAGGATCCAGCTTCTTCCGCATGATTCCCAGGATCCAGCTACTTCCGCATGATTTCCAGGATCCAGCTACTTCCGCATGATTCCCAGGATCCAGCTACTTCTGCATGATTCCCAGGATCCAGCTACTTCCGCATGATTCCCAGGATCCAGCTACTTCCGCATGATTCCCAGGATCCAGCTACTTCTGCATGATTCCCCGGATCCAGCTACTTCCGCATGATTCCCAGGATCCAGCTACTTCCGCATGATTCCCAGGATCCAGCTACTTCCGCATGATTCCCAGGATCCAGCTACTTCCGCATGATTTCCAGGATCCAGCTGCTTCCGCATGATTCCCAGGATCCAGCTACTTCCGCATGATTCCCAGGATCCAGCTACTTCCGCATGATTTCCAGGATCCAGCTACTTCCGCATGATTCCCAGGATCCAGCTACTTGTACATGCTTTCCTGGAGTCAGCTACTTGCACATGATTTTTCAGGAGGAAACTATTCCTTGCCACATGATTTCCAGGAGTGAGCCAGTCATTGTCACAGGCTTTCCAAGAGTGAGCAAGCCAATGTCACTTTCCACCTAAGAACCAGCCACCGCCAAACGTTAGCCATCAGGGGTGTCATTCAGCCAGGCACCAAATCCGCTTCTCCGAGAAACTCATTTCCAAAAACACCAACTGACTATAGGAATTAAATTACAATATACAATAAATAACTCTTGTTAAAGAAACTTATTTTCTGAAGACACACTGGAGACTGAAATATTACGATTTTGCTGAGTTCCTCCCCCCTCCCTCTCTCTCCCTTCCTCCCTCTCCTCTTTCTTCCCTTCCTCTCCTCTCTTTCTCCCCATCTCGCTCATTTTCCTTCTACCACTCCTCTTTTTCTCCTCTCACCCTCCCTCCTTTCCATTCTTATCCTCTCGTTCTTTAATTCGTTCCACCTCCATTCTCCTTTTCTCCCTCTTCCTTCTCACATCAGAGTGCCGATTACTCTCTTTACTCCTGTTATTGCACGACACTGTTGCTTTAGAACAGAAGATGAAGTAGTGAAGGAATATCAAGACACATCCAAGTCCCTTGTGTTGTCTCAGCTTCTGGCCGAGATAACACGAGGTCGGTCGAGGAACGTTTCAGGTCTTGTCGAGACTGAATCCAAGACTGTTCCAGTTCTTGACCGGGACGGTTCTAGTAGGTCGTATCCAGGTCGGGTTATCAAGAGGTCCCGTCACGCTCGACTCCACAAACTTGGGTTGCTGCCACTTCGGCCTCCCTTGAATGATCTTCATCAACACTAACAATCTCGTTTCCACACGGCGGCAAAGCTTAGCTTATACGCCAGACACGAACGCCACTAGTCATGTGCGGCTAACTTTAACTAACGCCTAGCTCACCACATTTACACCAGAGCATATATACCAAGAAGTGTATATGTTGAATATTCCAGGAGACATCGCTCCTACGGCCAGGTCTCAGACCTGGCTTCTTGGCTGTTGGCTTAATTTAATCACGTGTATCTAAACTCGTAGCAAATAGATGTAAAGATGAAACAGGTAAGAAACCTTTTGTTTGAGGGTAGAAATTCACTCTACTACTATTTCTAACAGGGTCTGTGTCGAGCTCAGCTGTCTGATGATAGTCTTCACTATTGCTTGCACTGAATAAACCCAAACTAATTTTGGGCTGTGACATACCTATCATCTGTTTCGAAGGGTTTTCTACCCTAGCAGCCGAGCCTCAGATCAGGGTACCTTGATGACCGCCTGATCAACCGGGCTGTTTGTGCTAGTAGCCAGCAGGCCCATATACCCATCACAGCTCAGTTCATCAGGAAATTGCAGGAGATACTAGTCCAGGCTCCTCGTGCAAATTAATAACTTACCTAAGGGATACTTTTGGGGGTCAGTTCCTCCACGGACCGATCTCAGATCAGGCGTCCTGGTGGAGGCCTGATTAACCGGGCTATTGCTACTAGCCGCAAGCAGTCCAACGAACGTACCACTGATCGGCTGGTCAGGAAGTGAGTGGAGAAACTTGTCAAGCTCATTTTTGGAAACAGTCAGTCCAAAGATTTGTTAGTAATTCTTCTTAGGCAGGGAGGGAAGGCGCTGAAGAGTCGGGGACCTCTGACACTCGTAGAGTTCTCTCTTAGTGTTCTCGTCGTCTGCCTCCCCTGTTTTTTAATAGATATTTTGCACTATCTGGCAAGTCTCATGTTGCCGTATGGAGTGGTATCCGGTGTTCAGGTTTGAGACCAATCCATCCAGGATTTTCCATGTGCAAGCTCGATGCATCTTTCTCTCCTGCGTTCCAAGGAATATAGTTGAAGGGGCTTAAACGTTCCCAGTACTTCAGATGCCGGACTGAATGTAAGCTAGCAGTGAAAGTTCTCAATGTTTTCCAGCTCGACAATCTCGGTTTACCCAAACTATAAAACTTCTGCTTAATCTTCTCCATTAGGGTTCGCGTATATCTCTTGGCGTGTACACAGTGATAAGTGTTTACCTCTCAGAGTAAATAAACCAAAAGATGTCTATTTCGCGACGTATATACACTGATAGGTATATTCCTCAGTATATATACATCTTGAGGTACATCTCTCTTAATGTATATTCACTGGTGTGACTGTCACCCACACCAGAACAGTTTCACACCCACACCTCTCATACATACCATGACAGGCTCCCATAAACACCATGACAGCTTCTCACATACATACATACATACATACATACACACACACACACACACACACACACACACACACACACACACACACACACAAAGGTTAGTTTCACTCACGCCATGAGAGTTTTTCTCGCAATATTTTTCCAACAAAACTAGTAACAGCAAAAGTATACTGCTACCATACTGTACACGATAGTTTCACCTTGTGGAAAGTATATGGAACTTGCATTTTGTTTACAAAAAAAAGTTGCTTCGAAGACACTACTGGTGTGGGAAGGGAAGGATGGAAGGTGGGGGGGAGGGTTGCAAGGAGGTACTCGTGCAGTGGGTGTGAAGGGGCGATCAGGTGGGGGAAGCCGCAGAGGTTAAACGTGGAATCGAAGCTGACGTGACTAGCATTTACGAGTAGCATGAGGGGAGGTGTGTGTGTGTGTGTGTGTGTGTGTGTGTGTGTGTGTGTGTGTGTGTGTGTGTGTGTGTGTGTGTGTGTGTGTGTGTGTGTGTGTGTGTGTGCAGGCCTTGCTACTCACGTGCACATGTTGAGGGATTAGTTGGTCCTGCTTGCAGGAGGAGGGGTTGGAAAGTGCGGGGAGTCACAGGATAGTAGAGGGTAGGGGAAGGGATTCGAAGGGTGGCTAGAGAAGGGTAGGAAGACTAGCATGCGCTAAGCCCTAACTAAAGTAACTCCGGCCAAGTTACTCCCTCACACACATCACTGCCAGTATAATGTAATGCCCATGAAAACGCACTAACACATCATGCATGCCCCGCCCGTCAAATGTATCGTAACACCGCGCACGCAACGCCTGTCAAACGCACTGTGACGCACCACGCACGCAACGCCCGTCAAAAAAGCATTGCCAAACCCAAGTCAAACAGGTAAAAAAACGCCATTCAGATACAAACTTTACGCTTGACGAAGGCAGGAAGGAATAACAAAAATAGTGAACACAGGTGATGTTTTCCCGACCCATCCCCTGCAAACCCGTCTTGTGTGTGTGTACTCGCTTATTTGTGGTTGTAGGGGTCGCGTCATAGCTCCTGGCCTCGACCTCTTCATTGGTCGCTACTAAGTTCACTCTCTCCTTGCTCCATGAGCTTTATCGTTAAGCTATGCATATTATTATTATTATTATTATTATTATTATTATTATTATTATAATCAAAAAGAAGCGCTAAGCCACAAGGGCTATACAGCTAAGATATGTATAGACCTTGCCTCCACTACATCACTCTCCTGGTTGTTCCGCCTGCTGACAGCTCCATGACCTAACACTTCCTAACATTCCTGTGACTCATCTAGGTTTTCAACTTCCAGAGTGTGAGTGCGCGCGCGCATGTGTGTGTGTGTGTGTGTGTGTGTGTGTGTGTGTGTGTGTGTGTGTGTGTGTGTGTGTGTGTGTGTGTGTTTGTGTTTTCGGAACGCCGGCGGCACGTTCGAAAACTCGTATATCGAATTTCGAGCACCGACATGTTTAAAAACTTGTTTTAACTTATTTTATCAGTGGCTAGAGGAGGAGGAGGAACCTTGTGTGTAGACAGCATCGCACAAGACAAGTCGAAAAAAAAATTGCATGGGTCATCCTCTTACACATTTAACAGGAGTTTTACCTAGTGATATGTAAATAAGCGGTTTAGAAAACCCACAACTTGATAAACCAAGACAATTGTGCAGTATTTATCTTTATTCTGGAAACGTTTCGCCAACCAGTGGTTTATTCAATGGACTGGCGAAACGTTTGCAGAATAGTGTCCAATTTATCTTACCTGGCCAAGTTAATGGCCTGTTGGTGATAGCGGCTCGTATTCGAGGCACCATAGTCCAGCTGATCAAGAAGTATTTAACGGATTCTTCAAATTCTCTCTTTATGGACAGTTTTATGGAGTTTGGCGGCAATTTTCCTTATATTAAAATGGAGGTTATTGAAAAACGTTGAACCTCTTAGGTTTGAGTTATTTCTTAGTCTGGGACCGGGCCGCGGGGGCGGTGACCCCTTTAAAAACTGGGTATAAAAATAAGTTGATTTAAAAAAAGGGTCAATTTAACAAAAAATTGTCAATTTAAAAAATGGGTCAACTTAAAAAATAGCTCAATTTAAAAAAAATGGGTCAATTTAAAAAAATGGGTCAATTTTAAAAAAATGGGTCAATTTAAAAAAATGGGTCAATTTAAAAAAATGGGTTAATTTAAAAAAAAATGGTTCAATTTTAAAAAATGGGTTAATTTAAAAAACTAGTAGATTTTAAAAATTGATTTAAAAAAAATAAAAATAAATGGTTTTAAAACATTGGTTGATTTTAAAAAATAAGCCAATTTTTTGAAATGGCAGATTTCAAAAACTGGAAGATTTAAAAAAAATGGCATTTAAAAGAACGGTTGATTTAAAATTCTTAAACCACAAGTAATCTACTAATCTATAAGTCCCCCTGTGGTCCACTGCTGGAGTATACCTGGAGAGGGGTTCTGGGGGTCAACGCCCCCCGCGGCCTGGTCTGTGACCAGGCCTCATGGTGAATCAGGACCTGATCAACCAGGCTGTTACTGTCGGCGGCAAGCAACCCGACGTACGAACCACAGCCTGGCTGATCAGGTGCCTGTCCAGCGCCTTCTTGAAGGCAACCAGGGGTCTATTGGTAACCCCCTTTATGCATGCTGGAACGCAGTTAAACAGTCTTGGGCCCCTGACACTTGTGTTGTCTCTTATCGGGCTAGTGGCACCCCTGCTTTTCATTGCTGGGATGTTGCATCGTCTGCCGAATAGAGAATTGTCTTCTCTGTTATACAGAAAAGAATCTTGGAATGTTGACAAAGAAACAGACTCGGGTGAAGTTTTTCTAGATTTTTTAAGCAAAGCTTTACGAAATGAAGGAATTTTTCTAAGAGGTATTCCTCAAGGCAAATTTATGGTAGCTTATACCTAGATATTCACTGGGAGAAGAAATCTAGACACAGCGAGTCCTGAATAACTCGCTGGTTCAGAGTTTTCCACGAAAATTATCATTATGATGTAAGTCATCTGTTTCACATATCAGGTCACAGCAGGACCTGATTAGCAAGAGCAGTTATCAGGTCACAGCAGGACCTGATTAGCGAGAGCAGTTATCAGGTCACAGTAGGACCTGATTAGCGAGAGCAGTTATCAGGTCACAATAGGACCAGACTAGTGAGAGCAGTTATCAGGTCACAATAGGACCAGACTAGTGTGAGCAGTTATCAGGTCACAGCAGGACCTGACTAGTGAGAGCAGTTATCAGGTCACAGCAGGACCTGACAAGTGAGAGCAGTTATCAGGTCACAATAGGACCAGACTAGTGAGAGCAGTTATCAGGTTACAGCAGGACCTGACTAGTGTGAGCAGTTATCAGGCCACAATAGAACTAGACTAGTGAGAGCAGTTATCAGGTCACAGCAGGACCTAACAAGTGAGAGCAGTTATCAGGTCACAGCAGGACCAGACTAGTGAGAGCAGTTATCAGGTCACAGCAGGACCAGACTAGTGAGAGCAGTTATCAGGTCACAATAGAACCAGACTAGTGAGAGCAGTTATCAGGTCACAGCAGGACCTGACTAGTGAGAGCAGTTATCAGGTCACAGCAGGAACTAACTAGTGAGAGCAGTTATCAGGTCATAGCAGGACCAGACTAGTGAGAGCAGTTATCAGGTCACAGCAGGACCTGACTAGTGAGAGCAGTTATCAGGTCACAGCAGGAACTAACTAGTGAGAGCAGTTATCAGGTCACAGCAGGAACTAACTAATGAGAGCAGTTATCACGTCACAGCAGGACCTAACTAGTGAGAGCAGTGTTAACGAGAAATGGTGGTGTAGTCACCTCTGAACTATATTATCACCAGTCAACCTATATTAGCTTACTATCTTCATTTCATTCCATTATTCCCCTTAGACGAGCCTGGCCCATGGACGGGCTCAGAGTAAAGAAACTCTCGGAACTCTTCAAAGGTATATATGACAGGAATGCAATGCCCTATGACCTTACTTTTATCTTATGATGATTCTGTGGGATCATAGTCTCCGAGGACTGATCCCACATCAGCCCACTTGGTTACTGGCCTGATCGACTGAACTGTTGGTACTGGCCGTATGCTGTCCCGAGTATGAAACGCAGCCCAGTTGATCAGGGGCTTGATTTACCAGGGGTTTGTTGTTAATTCGCATTATACAAGAAGGGGGGCGTGTTAAGAAGTCGAGGATCTCTGACACTTAACGAGTTCTCTCTTAATATACTCGTTGATCCTCTGCTTTTCATTACAGGTCCTTTGTAGCCTCTGACAAGTGTCTTTCACATAGTGATTTGTGTGTGCAGGTTTGGGACCAGTCCCACCAGGATTTTCCAGGCACAAATTATAACGTATATTTCTCGCATCTCAAGTAGTTCAGATGCTTGATTGAATTTGCAATCTCTCCTGCCCTGAAGGGGCCGTTAGTATACAGCAGTGTTCCAGCCTGGAGAGAACAAGAGACTAGGAGAGTACCATCAATGGCACGGCATTTCTTTTTAACATTCTGGTTATTCAGTCTGATTTTCTTTGCGGCAGCGATGGGAACATTGTTATGATCCCTGAAAAACATCCTCTAACAGTCACTGCCAAATCTCGCACATGGAACTTTTACTCTATTGAATTATTTGAGTTTGGCTTGTACTCTGCTACAGTCGTTATTTCCTCCATTCTACAAATGTGGAGTAATGGAACCAGTCCTCAATGAACATTATATTGTTGAGGCCACTGGAAGACTTTATATCCACTTGAACATTCGTTATGTCTTCAATGGACGACACTCTGAGATTCTGGTATTATCAGCAAAGGATGTTTACTGGGCTATGACATATTCAACTGAGAAACAGAAGTTGCGCGAATACTATGGCTGGAGGAACAGAGTTTTTCACTGCTACAGCCGCCGACTTCAACCTGTTTATCATAGACATAAAGAATTCAATAAGCATAAAAGATTCAAGCCATTTTAACATCCTCTTTTCAAATATAAAGGGCATTAACGTCGGATTACTGTGTTCAAGAGGGACATCTACATGGGCCAGTACAAATAGGAAGAGAGTCTGTCTCGAGCTTAGCACACAGGGTATCGAGCCTCCACCAAGTCTTCCGCTGAATGACCCACATGGGTTTAGCGCTGGACATGAATCATTAACAATTATTCAAGAGGGAACATGACAAGTTTTCTTCAAGTCAGTTCCTGATCAAGCTGGACTGCGGACTTCTAATATCAACAGCCTAATTTTTGAGGTTATCAACAGGTAACCTGGTCCGGCGTAGGACGTCAGGGGCGATGATCCCGGAACCATAAACAGAAAGGAATCCTTAAAAAAAAAATAAATCCTTCCCTTGCATCTTTCCCCTAGTTATCCAGTGTGCAATATTCATCCATTAATAAGAGGAAACTTTTCAAAAACTTTTTAAAAGAAACTTTCAAAGAAGTTCTGAATAAAACCTTAAATGATAAATTTCCAACATCTTCAGAAACAAGTTCCCTAGTAAGGGCTTCTAGTAAGGGCTTCTAGTAAGGACTTCTAGTAAGGGCTTCTAGTAAGGGCTTCCTAGTAAGGGCTTCCTAGTAAGGGCTTCTAGTAAGGGCTTCCTAGTAAGGGGTTCCTAGTAAGGGCTTCCTAGTAAGGGCTTCTAGTAAGGGCTTCTAGTAAGGGCTTCTAGTAAGGGCTTCTAGTAAGGGCTTCTAGTAAGGGCTTCTAGTAAGGGCTTCTAGTAAGGGCTTCCTAGTAAGGGCTTCTAGTAAGGGCTTCTAGTAAGGGCTTCTAGTAAGGGCTTCTAGTAAGGGCTTCTAGTAAGGGCTTCTAGTAAGGGCTTCCTAGTAAGGGCTTCCTAGTAAGGGCTTCCTAGTAAGGGCTTCCTAGTAAGGGCTTCTAGTAAGGGCTTCTAGTAAGGGCTTCTAGTAAGGGCTTCTAGTAAGGGCTTCCTAGTAAGGGCTTCTAGTAAGGGCTTCTAGTAAGGGCTTCCTAGTAAGGGCTTCTAGTAAGGGCTTCCTAGTAAGGGCTTCTAGTAAGGGCTTCTAGTAAGGGCTTCTAGTAAGGGCTTCCTAGTAAGGGCTTCTAGTAAGGGCTTCCTAGTAAGGGCTTCTAGTAAGGGCTTCTAGTAAGGGCTTCTAGTAAGGGCTTCCTAGTAAGGGCTTCCTAGTAAGGGCTTCTAGTAAGGGCTTCTAGTAAGGGCTTCCTAGTAAGGGCTTCTAGTAAGGGCTTCCTAGTAAGGGCTTCTAGTAAGGGCTTCTAGTAAGGGCTTCTAGTAAGGGCTTCCTAGTAAGGGCTTCTAGTAAGGGCTTCTAGTAAGGGCTTCTAGTAAGGGCTTCCTAGTAAGGGCTTCCTAGTAAGGGCTTCTAGTAAGGGCTTCCTAGTAAGGGCTTCTAGTAAGGGCTTCCTAGTAAGGGCTCCTTGCCAAACTTCTAGCAAACTTTTCTTCCCTTGAGAAACAAAAGTAGCATCATATTTGAAAAAGCAACAACAAAAATTTTTCCCACGACATTCTTTCCTCAAACTCTGGTAACTCTTGCAGAGTGGTCACTCTTGTGACTCTGCTCTTACCTGTTTACCAGCTGATGGTTAGGGGAGACCATCGCCTCTTCGACCA
The DNA here is from genome assembly GCF_038502225.1 of Cherax quadricarinatus. NCBI lineage: Eukaryota > Metazoa > Arthropoda > Malacostraca > Decapoda > Parastacidae > Cherax > Cherax quadricarinatus. The sequence goes on from NC_091338.1 coordinate 5,448,909, forward strand.
GCTTTCACGTCGCGTAACACAAACAGATCAAAGATAAACTATGTGACTACAAAAGTCTCAGTGATGACGGCAATATCTTGGGGTAAATGTGGTGACAGGGGGAAAAAAATGCTAAACTGAAAAAAATATAATTTTTTTTTTTTTGAAGACTCGAACTAATGGCAAGTCAAACGAGAAAGCAACGCTCCACAACCGCTCTACCTCCCACCCCCCAAAACAATGGCAGAATTACAAAATATTTGGCAAATGGACACAGTTACAACTGATTTGGCATTTTACTGTAGCAACGTTTCGCTCTCCAGGAACTTGATAAAGCTCCTGGAGAGTGAAATGTTGCCACAATAAAATGTCAGATTAGTTTCATCTCTGTCCATTTACCTAATAAGTTACTTTAAAAATCCGAAACGTTCTACAAACTTTAAGCTAGAAATACTAGACTAGGACAGCTGACAGGCTGGAGTAAAATTCGCACTGCCATATTAAGAGTTCAGTAACAACTCAAAGATGCCTCTCAAGTACATCTGCGCTGAAGGTTTGAAACCGATCGGATGACACATCCACAAATTATCACATGAAAAAAACACTATTTAAACTTTCGCAATAAAATTAGCAAATCCGAACTGACAGGCACAAGAGCAATCCAAAAAAAATATTTGAGATACACCAGTCTTCAGGATTTCAAGCCGATCAGATGAGGCATTCTCTAGTCACTGCTCGGAATCCAAGAAGTCCATATTAGGAATTTGGCAAAGTGTTGAACAAGTCTATTATTCATCAAGAGAGCCATAAGTTATTTCAAGGGAAAATACCTGGAGGGGTTGGGGGTCAACGCCCCCGCGATCCGGTCCGTGACAAAGACTTTTTAAAACCTTTTTAAAATAAAATTGACAACTTGGGATTAACATTTCAATAAGAAACCCAAACTACTAGAGTAATTATATCTAATGGTTATAACTAACTTCAGTTTTCAAGGGGGAGGACCGGTAAGCCAGCGGAAGGCCTCGTCAGATGACCAAAGACTCCAGCAGCGGGTCACCATGTGACTAAGACCCGCGTCAGGAAGCATGTTCTGTTTCCTGACAAACCTTACCTAACCAACTTCAGAGTAGCATAAACTAGTGCTGATAGTCTGGGGCGATCAGAAGAGGCTTCCTCTAGTTATCGAAGACGCACCAAAACTGAAAATGGTCAACGTAGAAATGACCGGAGGGCAACTATGCAAGCCACTAGTTACCTGTGCCTCTCCCTAGTTACACTACAAGAGCGTTGAAAGTTTAAAGCGGATAGGATGAGGCGTTAAGTTATAAACGAAAACCTAGGAAGAAAAAAAAATCAAGTCAACCACTTCAAGGTCCCCCTTTGGTGGATACCTAATTAACAGCAGGAACAAGACCAGAACCTTGCTGGGGGGGGGGGGAGGGGCGGCAGCAGCAGGTGGGAGAAGCCAGTGGTGGAAATAGTAGAAACCAGTGCAGATGGAATAGGTCAAAGTTGGAGATGGGAGATATACCACTGTTGGAGATGGGACATACACCAGTGTTGGAGATGGGACATACACCAGTGTTGGAGATGGGACATACACCAGTGTTGGAGATGGGACATACACCACTGTTGGAGATGGGACATACACCACTGTTGGAGATGGGACATACACCAGTGTTGGAGATGGGACATACACCAGTGTTGGAGATGGGAGAGGCCACAGTTAGTGACGGGACATACACCAGTGTTGGTGATGGGGGAGTGTGTTGGTGATGGGGGAGTGTGTTGGTGATGGGGGAGTGTGTGTTGGTGATGGGGGAGCGTTGGTGATGGGGCTTCCACAAAAAAGGATAGAATCAAGGCAATTACTTCAACTGTAAGGTCTGGTGGCGTGCCGTTTGATAAGCAAGGCATGCAGTGGGCGTGGTAAAGGGTGGGCGTGGTGCAGGGTGGGCGTGGCTGGTGTCCCTGGCAGATAGGGGCGGGGAAGGGAAGTGGAGTTAACGACATAATTATTCAGGGTGATGGAGGGACAAGGCAGTAAGGTAGGGAAAGAGAAGAGAGGGAGGGAAGAGGGTGAGGGAAGGGAAGAGAGGTATGAGGGAGGGAAGAGAGTTGTGACGGGAGGGAAGAGAGTTGTGACGGGAGGGAAGAGAGGTGTGACGTGAGGGAAGAAAGAGGTGTGACGGGAGGGAAGAAAGAGGTGTGACGGGAGGGAAGAAAGAGGTGTGACGGGAGGGAAGAAAGAGGTGTGACGGGAGGGAAGAAAGAGGTGTGACGGGAGGGAAGAAAGAGGTGTGACGGGAGGGAAGAAAGAGGTGTGACGGGAGGGAAGAAAGAGGTGTGACGGGAGGGAAGAAAGAGGTGTGACGGGAGGGAAGAAAGAGGTGTGACGGGAGGGAAGAAAGAGGTGTGACGGGAGGGAAAAGAGATGTGAGGGGAGGAAGGAGAGGCAAGGGAGGGAAAGAGAAATTATTACATTTATAGGAAAGAGCGAAGGAGCGCCAAGTCCTCAGGGGTCATACAGCGCCGTGGGTAATGGAATGCATCCAGGCTCCACTCCACTGGAACAGAGGTTCAAGTCCTAAGACCAAGAAACCCCCATCCCTCCCCGTTACCAACATCAAGGAACCTCCCTTGAGAGAAGAGACAGGGAGAAAACAGGACAAAAGAAAAAAAAAAGAACAGATTAGAGAGGGAGAGAATGCAGAGAAGATGAAGGGAGGAGAGACCCGTCTGAGCACAGAATTGTTTACTAAGGCTGACGAGTCTGGTGTAGACCTGGAGCTTAATCCTTACTGGCGATCCTCAAAGTCATACTACTGAGGTAAATACATGACACTCCCAGGTGGTAAGGCAAGGTGACCCCTCAGGTGGTAAGGCAAGTGGGTAACCCTTCAGGTGGTAACTCAAGCAGGTGACCCCCCTCAGGTGGTATGGCAAGCAGGCAACTTTTCAGGTGGTATGGCAAGTAGGTGACCCTTCAGGTGGTAAGGCAAGGTGACCCCTCAGGCGGTAAGGCAAGCAGGCGACCCCTTCAGATGGTATGACAAGCAGGTGACCCCCTCAGGTGGTTAAGGTAAGCATGTGCATCTCTCCCCCTCAGCCGATAAGGCTAACAGATGATTTTATCAAGCGATCCCATGATAGTGAGAATGGGACTGAAAAAATTCTCTCTCTCTCTCACCACCCCCTCGTTCATTCGTTCGTTCGTGCGTGTTTTCACTAATAGAAAACGGTAAGCAGCATAAAACCTCGAAACAGACCATCTGTCTCACTGATAATTGTTCAGAGTATCGCTGAATATGTGGTATCAGAGGAATAAAGGCTATAAGGGAACACTCAGGAAAGTAAAGCTAAGTATATGCTGATTGTAGACAGAAGTTGTCGGATATAAAGGGCAAACACAACGACTTCTTCAACCAGGCTGCTGCTGCTTGCGGTCCACTGGCCATCACAGCGTGGTCGATCAGGTACTTGGCGGAGGTAGCGATCCAGTTTCCTTTCAAAAACTTCTACACTTGTTCAGGCAATATTCCTTCACGTCTTATGTGGGGAAGAAAACAATCTCTACCTATACCACTTGCGAACTCTCTAAATCTTTGAATACAGCCGTCAACACCGAACAGTATTCCAAACGAAAGAGCAAGAGAGATTGGAAGTATCACCACTGAAATTATTCTGTTTCCAAAAGCTCTCATTATACACCCTGAAATCATGTATTTCCAAGAGTTAAGCCTAAAACAATCATCCAGCAAATTTATTAGTGTCGAACCTTGAACAATCGCCCAATAGCGTCAGGAAGAGTCGAACCTGGAACAATCACCCTTTGGCTCCAGGAAGAGTCGACCCTGAAACAATCTTTCCCTAGCTCCTGGAAGCGTCGAACCTGGAACAATCATCCAGTAATTAAAAGAAGAGTCGACCACGGAACAATCTTCCAGTAGTTCCAAAAAGAGTCGACGTGGAACACCAACGCTGATAATCATCCAGTAGCTCCAGCAAGAGTCGACCCTGGAACAATCATCCAGTAACTAAAGGCAGAGTCGACACTGGAACACCAACGCTGATATTCAATCATCCAGCAGCTCCAGCAAGAGTCGACCCTGGAACGATCTTCCAGTAGCTCCAGGAAGAGTCGACACGAACACCAACGCTGATATTCAATCATCAAGTAGCTCCAGCAAGAGTCGACCCTGGAACGATCTTCCAGTAGCTCCAGGAAGAGTCGACACGAACACCAACGCTGATATTCAATCATCAAGTAGCTCCAGCAAGAGTCGACCCTGGAACGATCTTCCAGTAGCTCCAGGAAGAGTCGACACGAACACCAACGCTGATATTCAATCATCAAGTAGCTCCAGCAAGAGTCGACCCTGGAACGATCTTCCAGTAGCTCCAGGAAGAGTCGACACGAACACCAACGCTGATATTCAATCATCAAGTAGCTCCAGCAAGAGTCGACCCTGGAACGATCTTCCAGTAGCTCCAGGAAGAGTCGACACGAACACCAACGCTGATATTCAATCATCAAGTAGCTCCAGCAAGAGTCGACCCTGGAACGATCTTCCAGTAGCTCCAGGAAGAGTCGACACGAACACCAACGCTGATATTCAATCATCAAGTAGCTCCAGCAAGAGTCGACCCTGGAACGATCTTCCAGTAGCTCCAGGAAGAGTCGACACGAACACCAACGCTGATATTCAATCATCAAGTAGCTCCAGCAAGAGTCGACCCTGGAACGATCTTCCAGTAGGTCCAGGAAGAGTCGACACGAACACCAACGCTGATATTCAATCATCCGGTAGCGCCATTGTCAATGTTGACGTAATCAGCTAAAGCAGTGTTTCCACTGTTAAATAATATCTAACGCACTCGTGCTCTGTGCCTCTGTTTTCACTCCTCTCTCATGTTTCCCTTTAATCACACACACACACACACACACACACACACACACACACACACACACACACACACACACACACACACACACACACACACACACACACACACACACACACAGGGCAACAAGAATGAAGTTAGTGAAATATTATTTTTATACGCTTTCATAGACTAGGCAAAAATTTACATAGTATATAACAAATGCACGTGTCCAATAACAAAACAGTTTCAAAAGCTTTTATCTGACCTTTTGTTAGATAATGACCAAAACACTAAAAAAACTAAACAACATTGATCACTCAGTTACATTAGCTTTCACAGACTGGTCACTGAGCTGCAAATCTATGCTATATATCATAAGGAGGCTGTTCATTGATTTTTACACGGGATTTAGCAGAACGAAAAATTCTTAATAAATCGAATGAGAGTTTTAAAATAAGATAATTTTTGTAATAATGTTAGTAGAATTACCGACAATATGTTAGGCAAAAGAACACTAGTGCAACTAATGCGCCAGTTTGTGGCAACGTCTCTCTCCAGGAGCTCTGTCAAGCCGTTACAAAACAGGCTCACACAGGGTATATATAGATATAAAGTAACGGCTTAACAAACCTGGAGAGCGAAAAGTTGCCACAATAAAATGACGCATTAGATGTACATGTAATTTTATCTAAAAAGATCATTCTTGTTTGAATATTGCTATAAGATGCCATATTAAATATCAGGGCGTTTATGAGATATCACAAACAGAAGTATTGAGTCAATTAACGAAGCCTAATAAAAATACTAATTTAAATAGTTAATATTAGGCTATAAGTACAGGAAATGATCCATATATCCCAATAGAAGGTTAATGTTGGCCACCCATTACCCTTTTTTGTTTTACTAACAATGCTTACCTGTGATTAACCTGTTACTGGTCTCGAGGGATCTTCTGCCTCGGCAGGCTGACCTGATGCCAGGCTTCCATGCTCATCAACTCAACCAGGCTGTTTGTGCCAGTGGCCTGCAGACCTACATAACCATCACAACCCGGATGATACAACACTTACAGAAGGAAGCCGTTAAACTTCTCCAAAACTTCAAGCTTCGTTCCGGCAAAATCTCTGGTATGTCTTGATATTATACTGAAGAGTCTCGGTCCACACATGTTGAGATACTTTTCTCTAACTGTACTCATGGGACTGCTCTTCACTGGGTTTATTCCAAACTTACTGGTATCCCAGTAACTTGTAACAATATGAAGGTTAGAGTGGTAATATAATGGAAGAGTATACCAACAGTATTTAAATGGAATGAGAGTATTGGCATTTTATCGTGAACAAGTTCTATCCTCCAGGATGGACAATGTCGTCTTCACATAGACTATAACCGACATTTTGTGTCTTATATACATGAAGGTTAAAGACCAGATCCTCAATTTAAGAATAAAACAATACAAGTACTACATCGTTTCAACTGACAAGAATTCGAATTTGTAAATTCGTTTAAGTTTCTTTTTTTTTAATTAACCTACTGATTGATTGAAAAAATAGTTATATGCAAATGTAACTGATATACCTTTGACGAGTTTCGAGAGTGTTATACTACTTTCGGAGCCCGGCCATGGGCCAGGCTTGTCTGGTGCTATCTGGTCAACCAAGTTGTTGCTTCTGGAGGCCCGCTGCCCCACATATCCATAACAGCCTGTTTGATCAGTCACAAAACACGAGTCAAGTTGGATCAAAATTACTGCTGATTGTAATCTGAATGTATTAAAAAAAATAGTGCCGAATATACTTGAACGTGTTCTGACGAAGTGCTACTCTGTATCTGAATGTAAAATCCCCCTCGGCGTCGTGCGACTCCTCTAATCAAGTCAGTTCCATATGTGAGGTGTAAACTTTCTGATACACAAGCCATCCATCCCTAATTTCCGCAGCGTAATCAGTGTTATCTTAGATTTTCGAAGGGGCAGCTCTCGGTCCGATGACCACAAGCACCAGTAACGAGTCATCACATGATACAAGACCCACTTCAGAAGGCACATGCCCAGTTTCCTGACGATTCTTACCTAAGCATCGCTGATTTCCTTCACTAAGGTCCTTGATAATACACTTGAAATAGATTTTCCCCTCACTGTGGTCAACTTGCATACAAGGGTATCACCTGTTTTTCCCCCTGATTTAAATATTATTAATCCCGTCCTCACACCACTCTTGAAAAACGTGCAGATTTTAATTGTCATACATGTTCCCAGAGACACCCCGCTGCCAAACGTGTCGCGCTTGATTTCGTAATTTGCATATTGTGATTAAATACATACAGATGATATATATATATATATATATATATATATATATATATATATATATATATATATATATATATATATATATATATATATATATATATATATATATATATATATATAGGCCAAACATTCACAAAAATACAACAGAAAGTAAAACATAGGTAACTCTGAGCTACATTTCGAATACTTCGTCCAGCTCCCCTGCGGTGGACCGCGTGCCCAGAATGCTGCAGGCATTTCCTCTCTGGATCGCAACACTGAGTCTCTGAAAGAGGAAGCTGGTCGCCCTGTGGTCCTTGGTTTCTATGATGAGGTTTTCACCCAGCTCTTTGAGGAACTTTAGAGCACACTTGCCCCATGCTCCAAGGGTCTCCGACCCTATTGGAATGAAGTTATAGCAAGGAGGAAGGTCTTCATATTTTCGGATCTTTTGGGTCTCCCTGTGGCTGGCAGCTCCACCCCCTTCCACTACGGAGTATGACAAGTAGGTGTCTGCCAATGTGGCAGCACAGGTGTAGTCCCAGGCAATCTATCAATCAAATCCGGCAAATCTGAATAAAGTTTTAATTGTGGAGTCTTTTTTCTTTATTAATAATGCTTCTGTTGTAGGCCCATTATTATATTTTGTTTAATTATTATCATTATGGTCCGCTGGGCTCATTCACTGCTTGGGAATGGGTGGCAATTAGGTTTGCTCCACGTCCCTAGATCAAGAGCCCCTCATCGGCATCAAGAATAAGCCAAAACATACACTAATCTTCCTATCCTATTCTTCCTGCGCGAGTGATCGTCTGGCTGCCACTGGCCAGTCTTTCCACATTTTTGCATGTGTTTTTTGTAAGTATTTAAAGGCTCAGAAAATGGATTTCTTGAAGCCAAAGGCGAATTAAAGTCTTTGTAATCCATGGGCACTAGTGTTGGTTGGTCCCAAAGTCAAATCCAAACGTTGATATTTGCGATGTACACAACACACAGGTACTAACGGAACTTTCATTTACAAATTACTCAAAATTACTAGCAATTTTCTATTAATTTTTGATTCGTTTCAGAAACTTTGAACCTTTAAATGTTTGCTTCTGCTCTAGGTACAGTGTGTACATAAATGGTATGTAGCATCCATAAAATGTAGAATTAAACACATGTGCAACATCTGGGTATCTTTATTAGCAGACGTTTCGCCATCCAGTGGCTTCATCAATATAAATTCAAGTCTTCCCATTATATCCTTAAATTTGTATTGATGAAGCCCCTGGAGGGCAAACGTCTACTGATAAAGATACCTAGATGCTGCACATGTGTGTAATTCCTCATCTAGGCACCGTGGGCATGATGCCCGATGTATAATACACAAACCTAGTTGAGTCACACTAGGGGACAGAAGAGTTCCACTTGTAGCTGTACCATTGTATCAATCCAGTGGTCTCCGTGTATACTGTCACAACCTCGCAAGGTCTGCCGCTTTCCTAGAACCCTCATTATATATTCCCCGCAAACTATTTATAGTCTACTGAACAAATTCGAAAAATAATTAAGACAGTTTTTTTTAATTAATGAGTCAAAATGGATGTGGTTCGCGAGAGTCTCGAGTCTCGTCATTTCTTGGAATTAGATAATGAGTTTTTCTTCCTGCATGTCAAAGTTATTCATTTGTGAGTCAATTGTTGAAGGTTTGCAACGTGTTTTTTTTTAACCTGTTACTTGTTTAGGGCCTGGTCGACCATGTTGTTAGTGATGTTTGTTGCAAGTCAGCATCGTGCATCTATAAGCCAACGTTGTATGACATTCTTATGACCTGTTTCAAGGTTTCTCTCTCCCTCGTAGATTGGACCGAGGCCAAGCTTACGTTTTGAGTAGCTGATCAGTAAGATTGCTGCTGCTGGCGACCCTCAGGTCCTCATAGCTATTACAACGTGGCTGATCAGGCACTTTCAGTAAACAATCGTCTTACATGTTCATGAAACAAAGAAATAATCAGAAAGACCTGTCAGAGTGAATAAGATGGTACCACTTCTCTCAATAATTATAATGCATCTATATCACCAACAAACTTTTGGCTGTCTTCAAGAGGGATCTGGACAATTTCCTCAAATCAGTACCTGGCCAGCCGGTCTTTTGCTCTTGTACTGCGTGAGACCAGGAGTAATAACCTGGTTGACCAGACCTTCATCCACCTGGAGGCCAGGTCTGGGACCAGACTGCAAGAGCCTTGACCTCCGACAACATCCTTCAGGCATCCTACGTTCCAAGAAGAGCAGATCAAAAAACGCGCTCCCAATAATTTAGACGCCTGAATACATACGAGCAGCGAAGGTTCTGGTACGTTCTCCAGTTCGGATATTTCTCCTGCCTGATCAGGGGCTGCTAGTGCATGGTAATATTCTAGTCTAGAGAAGACAAATGATGATCGTCATTACCTTGGCATCTCTTTGTTCTTAAAGTCCTTGTTATCCACCCTATCAATTTCGTGGCGGATGTGGTATTTTAATGAGCGATTCTCTGTGATTCATTTGTGATATTTTAATGCCAGATCCTCCGACATAATTCCCAAGTCCCGAAAGAATGTGAATTCTTCCGTTCTACTGACTGTGGTTGTACTGGTGTGCAAGTTTCCACTTTTGCGTGTGCACGTGCGCACGTGCGTACATAATGTACGCATGTGCATGAATGTTTCCGTGTGCGTGCACTTCACATATGAGCGCGTGACTGCGTTTGCATGTGTGCGTGCGTGTACATGAATGCGTGAGTCAGAGAGCTGGGGGAACACGTATTCACTAGTCAGTGTGCTCACGTAGGTGTGTGCGTGCGTGCGTGAGAGCGCGCAGGCAGACCTCATTTACATAAATCATAAATCACTTTTAAAAATTTTCACAAGCGTGACAGAGAGCGAGGTGAGGCAGGTGAGGCTGGGGGAGGTGGAGCGGTGTGGGAGGGGAAGTAAGGCGAGGGAGAGGAGGCTGTTGGGTGAGAGAGAAGGGGTGGTTAGGTTGAGAGGGGAAGGGGTGCTCACCTATATGTGGCTGCAGGGTCAAGTCTCAGCTCCTGGCCCCGATTTTTTCATTAACCATTTGTGGATTCAGACACTTCTGGCCTCGAGAGCCTTATCGTCCCTCTTCTGAAAGCTGTGTATGGATTCTGCCTCTATCACTCAACTTCCTGACTAGGAATGAAGAAATATTTTCTAACATCTTTGTAACTCGTCTGTTTGCAACTTCCAGCTGTGCCCTTGTGTACCTGTTCCTTGTCTCTCGAACAATCGG
>NC_091338.1:5464342-5499342 GCF_038502225.1 Cherax quadricarinatus
AGTTTTAAGCATCTTGACAAAAAAGATATATAATAATTTGCACCTGGAAAATTCTAGAGGGGCAGATCTCAAATTACTCGATACGAGAGCAAAAGGTTTTGCTATGGGATGCAATGAGTACACTAGTAGACAACTCAGTAAATGAAATGGGACCAAGACTTTTCACCATAATCGCTTAGTAAGGAGACTTTCCAACAGATCACCTAGGTCTATGGGCAAATCCTCAAGAGAAACTGAATAATTTAAGTTCTTGATCAACCGTGTGCCTACGTTGTATTGAGTGGGGTTAGACCAACAACCTGGTTGATCAAGCAGTCTACCATGCAAGGAATAGGTGGCGGCGTGATGCCCCCCCCCCCAGATCATCTTAAGGTAACCACATACCAGCCTGGAGTCTACCTGGAGGGTATTCCGGGGATCAACGCCCCCGCGGCCCGGTCCACGACCAGGCCCCCCACAACACAAGTCTCCCCACCATCACCGTAGATGGCCTCCCTAAAACACACTACCTTCTCAACCTTCTCTCCCCCCACTCCTCCCCCCCACTCCCCCACAACCCCTCCCCCCTACTCACTGGTAGTTTTCCTAGCTTCCTCCCCACAAGACACAGCTATATCTTATCTCCGCTCTTTTTCTCTCGCCTTTAATGCCATTCATTCTCTCTTTCTCTCTTCGTTCCCGCTATCGATAGTCCATCGCCACAGCAGCAGTCTGACACCTGTCTACTGGCTGGCCAGCCAGCCGTCCCGCCACACCAGCCAGCCATTCACACCCGCAAGTCAGCCGTCCCGCCAGCCACACCGGCCAGCTATCCCATCCCAACAGCCAGCCAGTGAACCAGCCAGCCATCCGAACAGCCAACTATCCCATCCCAACAGCCAGCCAGTGAACCAGCCAGCCAGCCAGCTAGCCACACCAGCCAGCTATCCCATCCCAACAGCCCGCCAGTGAACCAGCCAGCCAGCCATACGGTACATGACCCCATGGGTTTATCACTTTCCTCATGTACATAAAAATAAATAAAATTAATATTAATTTTAATGTTGCAGTTTAAAAACTGTAGTGTAAAGCACCCTTCTGGCAAGACAGTGATGGAGTGAATGATGGTGAAAGTTTTTCTTTTTCGGGCCACCCTGCCTTGGTGGGAATCGGCCAGTGTGATAATAATAATATTTGTTCTAGTCCAAGTTTTTCCTATTCGTAAAATTTCGTTATAACTTGGTCTAGTTATATTCAGTAAGACTTATTTTTGCTACCGGAGCAGCTTTCTTTTTTTTTTTTGCGGACGGAGTAGAGAACCCGGCAGTGACCACCACCGTCAAGGGTAGGGGGAGAAGGCAAGATCAAGCTCCTGGGCCGCACCTGTCGTCCAGACTGACCAGTTCATCCCTAACGGTAATTGTCCTGGGTACCGCAGCCTCTCAGTGTCTTGAAGACAACAAGAATCGTCACTCTGAAGAATTTAAGACAAAATATCACATAACCGTAGCTGGAACATTTCACCACAGATCAGCACGAAGGAGACTAATCTTAAGAGAACATTTCGGTCTAGCTTGGATTGTGACAATCACAGTGGCCCAGGAAAGACTGAAACGTCGTGGTCAAGGTTCCTCTTGTTAGTGAATTGCCACTCTGGCATAGCGTGCTGCCAGTAGGAACAGTCTGGTTGAAAAGGAAAACACCAGACAAGCCTGGCCCAGGGCGGTGCTTCAGTAGAAAAAACACTCGAATCTCATCCAAGGTATATCAGAGGTACAACACGAGAAACACCCACCTTACCTGGAGAGGGTTTCGGGGGTCAACGTCCCCCCCGAGGCCCGGTCTCAGACCTTCACTCCATCCTCCATTTTCTTATCCAAGACATTCCTCACTGGTTGCTGATTTACTAACAAGTACATTTAATTAGTTGTGGCAATTATGATTCTATGTTTTTACACAACAATTTAACGTAGGAATTAAAACGTCACACTGACTCTTCTACCACCAGACACTGGAGTCATTTTAGGTCATAACCCCACCTGGTCCCAGACTTGGCCTCTCAGCTGCTGGCCTGATAGATCAGGCTGTTAGTGCATGTCACACGCAGTCCAATATATGCATTACACCGGCTGATTAGAAAATGACGAACTAACCAAGTTCCCTTTTGGGCATAACCAGGGGTTTGTTGCTAACTCCTCTTATGCATAGAGGGAGCATGTTGAAAAGTCTTGGTCCCCTTACATTTACTGATTTCTCTCTCAGTGCATTAATCTTGTCCCTGTTATTCATTAGAGGTATTTCGCACCGTCTGACAAGCCTCTTACTAGGGAGTGTTTTCAGTGAGTAAATATGGTACCAATGCTATCAGAATTTTCAAGTGTAAATTGTAATGTATTTCTACGTAATACCTCATGTTAAGATGGAGGAGAAAAAAGCTACAACGACAACTGGAGGTTCAAAATATCATTCAACAAAATTGGACACAGCAGTGTAGTGCGGGAACAGGAAAATGTGAAGGTGTAATCTGAACGATTAATACTTAAGAGTTATGCGGAAGCGTCAGTACCAGACCAATGATCATCCGCTGCAGGCAGGATCATCGTCACTCACACTCACACACACGTACCTGTTGAAGAGAGAAGACAATGAATTAGTCACAGTCACGACTCTGATGTAGAGAAAGGGAAGACATCTAAACGTCTGATTTTACACACATACCCACAATAAACCTGAGAGAGAGAGAGAGAGAGAGAGAGAGAGAGAGAGAGAGAGAGAGAGAGAGAGAGAGAGAGAGAGAGAGAGAGAGAGAGAGAGAGAGAGAGAGAGAGACTGCTATGAAACAGTAGAGGGTCACAAGCACAACTCTACATCAACACAAATATAAAGAAGCACTATGTGGGTGTGTGGGCTTCAGGTGACCCCAGTAATAAGGTGATCCATCAGGTGGGGTGGTGGAGGCTCTGCTTGCCCACACTCACCCAACACTAAAAATGAAACCCCGGAAAACAATGAAGATTAATTAATGGGTTAATAAATTAGAAAGCTTCTCGCTGTTAAGTCCGTGGGCGGGTCGTTGCCTGCGCCCCACTCACCGCAGGCGGAGGGAAAACGGCGGAAGGAGCGTGCGTACAGGTGTGGGGATGAAGGGAGCGGGCGTGCGGGCGGGAAAGGCTGGCGTGTAGGCTTGCAATGCACGATGCAAATGCTACAAACTATACCTTCTCTCCCCATTAGATTTTCCTAAAAAGAAATGTATACTCACACCCACCAAATACGCTCTGGGACCGTACACCCCTGGGATGGTGACCTCAGGAAGCAACTCCAGGGAACAGTCCCGGCATCTATCCTGTTTCTCTTCCTCATAGCAGACACTGATGAATGCACTAACAACAGCTTCGTGTCATCCTTTGTGGACGATACCAAAATAAGCATGAAAGTCGCCCTAGAAGAGACAGAAAACTCAAACATATCAACAAAATCTTCCAAATGGCCAAGCACTATCACATTATGTTCCGTGGTGACAAATTCCAGCGGTTTAGATAAAGAACTCAAAGGCCAAGAAAATGATAGGGTAAATTACGATAACCATTGAAACAAGGAAATTACGATTATCATGATATTATTCACAATAATTGTGCTTTCACGTCTGGTATTTTGCTCTCTTCTCACAGATCCTTTCAAGGCAGGAAACTTACCCGAGCTAAAAAAAATGTACCAAGGTCGTTCACTGCTTGAAAAGACTTGGAATGTGCTCTAGAATGGAATAAATTACACTTGATAAAATAAACATTTAAATACTCTAAGATTAAGTCAGGTGCCCCAATTTTCACAGTGGTACACAGTGTTCGTGCTTCCTATAGGTATTATGTCCAGTTCTTGTCTGTGCACTCTCCCTCTCTTTCGGGACCCAGGGAGAGGTATCACCCGTTCTCTTGTTGTAAGTATTGTGTCCGGAACTCGTCCGAGTTTATTCTCTGTTTCTGTTCGTGTTTGTAATTCCTTTGGGACTACCTTATTAAAACTTTCGTTCAGCTCCTCATATATTTACACATACAGCCCCTGGAGAATGAGAGGCAATTAGGTTTGATCGGAGGAAGGGGGGCAGCTATGTCCCATTCCTCGAATCAAGAGTCCTTCACCGACGTCAGGGAAGGAAGCAGTGAACGAGATATCACCAAGCTTCAGTAGACAGCGATCACAATAATATATTAACTCACAATACTGCAAAGTAATTATCTGGTCCGGGACCTCTGCAACTAAATGAGCTACTTAAAAATAGAACAATATTGATTGGGTGTGAGCAGGCATGCGAGTGGCGAGGCGTCAGGCCTCCAGTGTTGAATGTTACGTAACGTGTTGCCCACGCTGGACTGCGTGGTGCTAGACGAAACAGCCTGGGTGACCAGTCGGGCTTGAACGCTGGACTGCGTGTGGCCAGCTGTAATAACCTGGTTAATCAGGCATTGATCCACTAGGAGGCTTGATATGAGTGGGCCGCGGGGACGCTGACCTCCGAAAACATCGTTCAGGTTCATCTGAATGATGTCATCAACCAGGAGACTTGTTTTGGGAGGTGGACAGCAACACCCACGAACTGAATACAAGGTAGATAACCCATTCTGGCAAAATGAATAGCACTTGTTCATATTTGGGTTTCTTTTGCTATTCGCCCACTGCGTTGTGGATACCTAAAAGGGTACCTGAATTTCAGGATATCTTTGGGAGCTTATGCCCCAACAACCCGGTCCCAGACGAGTCTCTAGTGGGTCAAGACCTGATCACATACAGCAGCTTATTTTGGTTTTACTTAAATACATTTTTATATTTTTATGCAACTTGTCTGTTACTGGCTCTAGAAATTATTTTCCCTTCGGCCCGGTCTCAGACCCAACGACACGTGGAATATAAAGTGAAAATTACAAGATGAATAATTATTGAAAAAACACGCATGAAAGCAATGAGTATGTTGAATGTAAATCGATCTTTATATGATTTATCCGTCATCTTCCGTGTCCACGAGACAGAGTATAAACAATTACCAAGTGTCTGTGTCAGTCATGACAAGAAGGTAATACCTCCCTGGATGTTTACTGTCTACCAACCTACTAACCACTTTATCAAGCTACTAACCACTTTACCAATCTACTTACTTACAGGCTCTCTTATCCCTTTCCTTAAACTTTAAGGTATAAACTTACATTTGCATCAGACAAGCCAGGCCCAGGGCCAGGCCCCTGGTAAGGAAAAATTTCCAAGTCTATCAAAGATATATTAAAAAAATTCCTGCTTGCTTCAAGCAGTAACTGTACAATACCTTACATTAAACTATAAAATGTGGTACAAACGAACGCAGATGTAGTTTATAAAAGACAAAAATATTAATTACTTCAAGAGGACCTAATTGCATGTGCGAAATACATTTTTTTTTTCGCTTATCTCCGCGTGGGTTTGTCTGTGCTACTGGACAATGTTCACTTCACATTTGTACTTCTCTTCTGGGTAGAATACTGAAGTGTGTTCCCTTCAATGTTGGCGAGTTTGCGGAGCTAAAAAACGTTCGGAAAACTTTTAATGCCCTTATACATTCACTCAAACATCTAAACTACTTGGACGCTTCAAGTGGATTCCTTGGAAAGTAGGCAAGACAGATGCATCATAATTTACACTTGGAACATCCTGGAGGGCTGGTCCCAAATCTGGACACCGAAATTACTCTGTATGAAAACAGACTTGGGAGAAGGTACAGGATACTTTAATAAGAAGGGGCGCGACGAGTACACTAAGAGAACTCTATGAGTGTTAGAGGTCTCCGACTCTTCAACGCCCTCCAAGCATAAGGGGAATTACTGACAAACCTCTGGCTGTCTTCAAGAGGTCTCTTGTTAAGTTTCTCAGGTCCGTTTCTTATTGGTTACTGCTGAGGCCAGCAGTAACAGCCTGGTTAATCAGTTCTTGATCCACCAGGAGAATCAGTCTGGGACCTGGCTGCGGAAACATCCTTCAGGCATCTTTCAGATACCTGTAAAATACTTGTGTCCGTTTCGCAGCCCGGACTGAGGTCAAGCATCCCTGCAACCCAGCCTGAGGTCAAGCATCCCTGCAACCCAGCCTGAGGACAAGCATCCCTGCAACCAAGCCTGAGGTCAAGCATCCCTGCAACCAAGCCTGAGGTCAAGCATCCGTGCAACCAAGCCTGAGGTCAAGCATCCCTGCAACCAAGCCTGAGGTCAAGCATCCCTGCAACCAAGCCTGAGGTCAAGCATCCCTGCAACCAAGCCTGAGGTCAAGCATCCCTGCAACCAAGCCTGAGGTCAAGCATCCCTGCAACCAAGCCTGAGGTCAAGCATCCCTGCAACCCAGCCTGAGGTCAAGCATCCCTGCAACCAAGCCTGAGGTCAAGAATCCCTGCAACCAAGCCTGAGGTCAAGCATCCCTGCAACCAAGCCTGAGGTCAAGCACCCCTGCAAACAAGCCTGAGGTCAAGCATCCCTGCAACCAAGCCTGAGGTCAAGCACCCCTGCAACCAAGCCTGAGGTCAAGCACCCCTGCAACCAAGCCTGAGGTCAAGCATCCCTGCAACCAAGCCTGAGGTCAAGCATCCCTGCAACCAAGCCTGAGGTCAAGCATCCCTGCAACCAAGCCTGAGGTCAAGCATCCCTGCAACCAAGCCTGAGGTCGAACATCCCTGTCGTATGGGGTTCGGTAAGGAGATAAGAGGATTGAAGGTAGACACACTTGTTGGATGGTAACGATATATATATTGTGAGACTGTGGTAAGGAAAGGATGAGCCCAGCCTGCCATGTCACTGCCTGGATGTCAATACTTGCGCACCAGAGTCCATGAAGACATGAACGGGTGCATTATGGATAGAAGCTTGTACTAAAGGACCTATCGTTTCGTTTGGAGTTATGTGCAAACAGAAGGGTGGGTTGTCATCGGAGAAGGCATTTTCTACTTCATCCCCAAATTCCTCTACGTCAGAGACGTGTGAAGCAGCATCAACAGCGAGGTTGTCATTCTCAAGGCTGGCTAAGGCTTCATAGGAATTTTGAACTGGGATGGTGTACTCATTATCACCTACTGTCACGACTGGACGAGTAGACTGGGGGGCTCGGATTCCCCCGAATTGGAAGAATGAGCCTGGTTCTGATTAGTTTGAGAACCACGACGTATGTTTCCTCTCCTGGCTGTGCGGTTGGAACGGCCACGGAAGGATCTAGAGTACTGAAGGTTGTAGAGAGCATTGCACTCAAATGTGTCATGTCCATGTATTCTATGATAAGTACAGTAGGGAAGATCTGACTGGTACTCATCGGTACGACGCCTCTTAGGGCGACTATCAGGACAATTAATTGCAATATGGCCACGGTACAGTTTACAAGGAAAGAAAATACAGCAAGGAATGAACTGAGTGAACACTTTAACTCCTAACTGCAGCTTAAGCAACACTTACTGAACAAGCAAAAGAACAATTTGCTTTAAATGAACAACTTAAAAATTGCACTAAGAGTGAATTTGTTCAATGAAATAATAAAAAAATAATAGATGCAAAAACACAGAACAAAAGGTTTGAACACTTACAGTGGTGCAGAACACAACACATCAACAAACACAATACTAGAATTTTCTTGCTATGAAACTTGAGGTGTGAAAAATTTGATAATAATAATTTTCTTGCTTGCACAAAACAATGGCACTATTGTCTGTGGAGATAAGACAAATTAGACACTGGCCGAATGAAAGAATTAACACAAAAATGTTCAACACACCGAGAAAAATGTAATAAACTGGCAAGAATACACAAATGCTGGGATAAAAATTATAACAGACAACACTGAGTTGTGATGCAGAATACAAGGTAATAAATTACTGAAATACTTCACTGGAATACTGAGAACACTAGGTGATTCTGAAGTGTAAACACAAGTTCTATACTGCTCATATGTTGCACACACACACAACAAAGGAAAAACACTAAGGTACTTACTTCAAGTATGTAAAAAAAAGAAGCACAACACAACAGATATGAAATTTTGCACGAAAATTAACACTGAATTAAG
This sequence comes from Cherax quadricarinatus, assembly GCF_038502225.1. Taxonomy (NCBI): domain Eukaryota; kingdom Metazoa; phylum Arthropoda; class Malacostraca; order Decapoda; family Parastacidae; genus Cherax; species Cherax quadricarinatus. The sequence goes on from NC_091338.1 coordinate 5,472,383, forward strand.
AAGATAAAAAATATTGCAAACAGTATATAATAAACACCGAGTCTAATCGAGTCACTTAATGTCACTAAGAAAAATCACTGGAAACAAAAAGAAATGTCTCAACACTCGCAAATGCCTATGAAAAATATATTATCGCTGTAACGACTTGGTGAAGAATTAGGTAGATGGTGGAAGGTTGGAGGATGGTGGTGGATGTTTATGTCATCTTGCGGCTGGCTGCTGTCCACACGTGATCGTAGAATTGCACTTAAATCGACGATGAACTCACACAGGAGGCTTTTAACGATGGCGCCGATGACAAAAGACACACTCTAGCTCTTGACCCCCTATGTGGTCCTTAAAACATGGTGCTAGGACCCGTAATAAGAGTACAATAACACAGTGGTAGTGGTTGGGCGAGTGGGCTGAAGCAGGGCTGAGGCCGGGGGTGGTGAGACACACATGGTGAGTGGGCCTATGGGATGAACTGCGTAAGCCTCACTGGGGACACCCACACTGGCGCGAAAATGTTTCTAAGCCGACTGGCTTAAAAACAAACCCACGAATCACCACAACACCACAGGGATGAAAAAGCACTCGGAATGGCTTGGAGCACAAAGCGATGAGAAGACTGTACCCACGTGGTTTGCTTGAGTACTGGATTAAGACACCTGGGTTAGTTGCTGAATGGCTTGGCTTATCTTAACCCTTCACACAGAATAGCTTGATAACTTCTAACGATGAGCACAGCAGGGGTGGAAAGCTGGCTTGGCAGGCAAAAGGCAGGATGATGTAAGGCTAGGCTGGACTGGACTCCCTCACCACAGATTTTCTACTGGTTTGGCTTACTTTGCAAACTCGGGTCAACCCCTCGGGAGTGATGCAACTAAGCAGATAAACACTAATACAAGGAGACTGACCAGTGATTAATGTAGAGGCTGGTAGACACTTGCGGGGGTACCTGGCTTGAGGTAGCTGGCTGGCTAGGTCGGCCTAGCATCAGGAGATGGTGACTGTCTCAGTAGAAATTTATCTCCAGAAATCACTGTAATCATCAGAATTACAGGCCCTCCGTTGCCACCAATTTGTCGTATGGGGTTCGGTAAGGAGATAAGAGGATTGAAGGTAGACACACTTGTTGGATGGTAACGATATATATATTGTCAGACTGTGGTAAGGAAAGGATGAGCCCAGCCTGCCGTGTCACTGCCTGGATGTCAATACGCCCACTGAGAGCGAGGCAGCTCGTCTCACTGCCTCAAGCTGTACCCCGTGACGTCATACAGTCACAGGCCTAAGGGATCTTCTATATAAACACATGGATGGTACTATGATACTCAACTAATCTATGCATACAACACACGTAAAGGAGGATCAGCAACTATGCTGACATTCCTGCAACCCAGCCTGAGGTCAAGCATCCCTGCAACCAAGCCTGAGGTCAAGCATCCCTGCAACCAAGCCTGAGGTCAAGCATCCCTGCAACCAAGCCTGAGGTCAAGAATCCCTGCAACCCAGCCTGAGGTCAAGCATCCCTGCAACCCAGCCTGAGGTCAAGCATCCCTGCACCCCAGCCTGAGGTCAAGCATCCCTGCAACCAAGCCTGAGGTCAAGCATCCCTGCAACCAAGCCTGAGGTCAAGCATTCCCGCAACCAAGCCCGAGGTCAAGCATCCCTGCAACCAAGCCTGAGGTCAAGCATCCCTGCAACCAAGCCTGAGGTCAAGCATCCCTGCAACCCAGCCTGAGGTCAAGCATCTCTGCAACCCAGCCTGAAGTCAAGCATCCCTGCAACTCAGCCTGAGGTCAAGCATCCCTGCAACCAAGCCTGAGGTCAAGCATCCCTGCAACCAAGCCTGAGGTCAAGCATCCCTGCAACCAAGCCTGAGGTCAAGCATCCCTGCAACCAAGCCTGACAAATTTTATACTTCTAAAATTATAAGATATAATCGAGTAGTCAATATCTATATTCTGGACAGCAAGCACCCAGACTATTGCAACAATTCATGTTTACTGACAGAATACTAACAGAATTCAATATACATACATCCAGCACCTGGTTTCTGCTCATGACAAACTGCTTCATAGTGGGGTAATCCATACATCCAGAGTGTGACCTCTGCCCATGACAACTTCATGGTGTGTAATGAACACAGTTTATGGCTGTGAGTGAACTCGCGACAAAATGGTAGTTTTGGGGAGAAGGGGGTCGAGTCTCTGCTCCTGCCACCGCCTCGCAGTTCCTCATAAGGTAGCATTAAAGCATTTGGCTCTAAGAAGAGCTTATTCAAGTCACGAAGAAGCGTTCCTTCGAACGAAACGTTGTCTTCATAAAAATTTGTCCTACATATGTCTGTCTTCGTATCTGTCTGCACTACTACTTTCAACCTTCTCACGAAAATTAACACTAAATTCTGTGTCCCAAACCTAATTATATCTCTCTTTTAAATCTTTTAAGGGAAAAGTCCAACAAGTTTAGAGGGACCAAGATTTGTCAGTATCCTTTCTTCATATATAAGGGGGTTATCAACAAACCTCTGGCTGCTTATAAGAACTTGACAAGGGCCTCAAGTTAGTCCCTAATTAGCTGGGCTGTGGTGCAAACGGACTTCGTCCCGGTAGTACCAACCGCCTGGTCGATCAGTCCAGCATTCGTCAGGCCTGATCTGAGACGGGACTGCGAGGGCAGTGACATTCCCTCATAAATCGTCAAGATAACTTCAAGGTACCGATCCTCGGGGAACTCTACTCTTCACTCTTTGCCCATTCTCTTAACCACCTCCCTCACTGGTAATCCCTCTTGTATGTTGGTCAGGTGTCCCTGATACACCTGACCACTTCCCGTTGACTCTTGCCTGCGCAGCTAATTGGTGCATTACTCAAGGTGAGGTACTAAAACCTTTGTTTTAGAAAATGAAGTCTACTTGCACTCTCACTCACAGTGAAGCATTATCAGCTACCTGATAAAGATCCACTGTGGATGATAAACCACCACTGTCGATAAAACGTCATAAAGTATGCTTGAAATATCACTTATCGGATGCCTTCACTCTCGACTCTCATTCTTTCCCGTATGACCTCTGTAGCAACGTGACATACATTATTATATATATGTCAGGGGCTAGCTCATCGAGAACCGTTTAGCGCAACAAGTTGCTCTCTCCTCCCAGCCACCTCGCCAAATAGGTCACTCACACACTGAGGTCCGTGAGTCGATCACCGGTACGGGTGGAAACATTAGGGCGTGTTTCCTTAAGACACCTGCTCTCCCTTTTCACCTAGCAGTAAATAGGTACCTGGGTGTTAGCCGACTGTCGTGGGTCGCATCCCGAGAACAAAATTAACCTAATTTACCCGAAATGCTCTGCATATGTCACTGATGTCAGCTATTGTCTGTATACGCTGTACATATACTTGTCGAAATAAATATTATTACTTGCTGTGAGGTAGACATCAGACAAATCATGACAAGTATCCAAGACATTTAGAGTCTACGTACAGTATGTTCCAAGGATTAACGAACTCGCCTCCCGGTGGATGACTTGATCAATCAGGCTGTTGGTGCTAGCCGAAGTCCAAAACACCACACTCCGGCTAATCAGGAACTGACTTGAGAAACACATACTACAGCACCGCACAGTAGCTTCAGGTTTGAGGCAATATATGGCAGTGCCAACCTGGGTGCCAACCACTGATGATATCGGGAATAAATTCCTATTTTTCAAGTAAATGTATCGAATCCCGATAAAAAGAAATTCTCATGGGACACACTCACCATTCCTTCCTTTCCTCCCACCCATTCCTCAGCACCTTTCCAATCATCCCCTCATCCTCCTATTCTCTAACACCCTCCCATTGCCCAATATCCTCCATGCCTCCAGTCCTCCACACCATCTCATCCCCCCCCCCGTACCCTTTCCCCACACCCTCCCATTCCTGAGCCACTTAAACTTCCCCAATCCAAAATTCAATGTGGAATTTGAAGGCTTTTAGCGGGTGATGTGTAGTGTAGCTTAAGTTTACCTGAAGTGGATTCCAGTGTTGCCATCCACTCCCAGAGGTCTGAGTGCTGAGGCAGATTGGCACGAGGCAAAATCACTTCACGTGCTCAAAACATCAGTGTTGAGGAGGAGGGATCTGTAAAGTGTGTGGGAGCTGAGAAGAGCTGTGAGGCCGAGGTGGGGGTATTGTGGCGCTGAGGAGGGAAATTGTGGAGCTGGGGGGGAGAAGGGCTATGGAGCTGGGGAGAGGGATGAGAGGCTGGGATAGTGGCCCAATAAACAGACTGGCTATTTGTTCAAAATTTAGGAGGAATTATCAGGAAACTCGTGTCTTCAAGAGGAACGTGGCAAGCTCTTCAAAAGCTCTGTCAACCAAGAGGCCTCGTCCAAGACGACTCCGGGGACGATGATCCCCGGAACCATCAACAGGCACACAACAGGAAGGTAAAGAATTAATAATTCCATTATAGTTTTGACATTCTCGAGAGACCTGATGATTCGAGTTAGAAATGAACACAGACTTGTGTGCATAATCTCCTCTGCAGGTGTTGGCCATCTGTCAAGGACATGCCTGCGACCGGTTCCGAGGGTTCTACTCTCAGAGCACAGCATGAGGCCAAGTTTACTAACCGAGTATCTCGTAAAGAATAAGTCACTACACCGTGGCTGGAACAATTTCCTTTCCTGAGTGTGGGTTGTAAGCACCTCTTCGTACTGATTCTTCTTTTCATACCCGTGTCCTGGTTGTTTTCAGACAATTTTTTTCCAATCTTCTGTTTGAGAAACCAATATAAGACACTATAATGATAGTTTAGCTAAATCATCGAAATATACTCATAGTGGTCTACGTATTGGTTATCTGTAGACACTTCCGGGGGTCACTGTCCCCGATGCCCTTCTCAGATCAGGCTGGTTGCTGTCATGATTGATCTAGCTATTAGTGCCCGCCGCAAACAGTTTTACATATGCACCACAGCCCCATTGATCAAGTACTGACTTAAGGAACTTATCAAGTTTCCTCTCGAGGACAGCTAAGCGTTTCTTGGTAATTTCCCTACTGTATGAAGAGGGTGGTGAAGAGTCTTGATCCCTTTACGCTCAATGAGCTGTCTTTCTCTGTGCTCCTAGCGCTCCCGCTTTTCATGAGAAGTATTCTGCACTGTCTGCCAAGACCACATTTTCATAAATACCGACTTCAGTGTGAACGTTTGAGGCCATTCCCTCAAAAGATGTTCCAGGTATATACGTATTATAATGCATCTTTCTCGCTTACATTCTAAGGGGTACAGTTCCAGTGACTTCGTGCGCTCCCAGTAATTTAAATGTATATTCTCCAGTTCTGCAATTTTGCCTGCCTTGAAGGGGCCGTTTGCATAAAACACTATTCCAGTAATACAGAGCGAGTGACCTGAAACGTATCATCAATATATTTACATCTCTGTTTTAAGAGTAATAGCCACCTAGGCTATCTTTTAACTTACCGATGTGATAACAACAACGTTGTGCTTCATGGATGTAAGAACTTGCGACATTATTACTCTCAGGTTTCTCACTTGAAACTTCCGCTATACTGACTGACTTGAATTTGTCCTGAGAAGTAATCCACAGAGTAAATTTAACCTTAATCCCTTTTTTCATTAATCTGCGAATCTTCGCGTCTGTCTTCATACACAAACATATTACATTCAGAGATATTATTTAGACAATGAAATGAAAATAGTCCGAAACAGATAAGCTGTCTGAGGAAATATTTAAATAGTGGAAGGAAACAGGTGAAACATATACAGATTATTAACACGAGTCACAGCCCCACCATTTATTAGGAGTTTAAAAACAACAACGGAACGTTGTGTACATGCTGCCTTGCCCAGTTGTACATCTTTATTTTCTTCTCGAAAATACAGAGCGCTTTCCCTCGCTGGCAAAAATAACTGCTTGGCTATAAACTGAAAACGTAAAAAATACAAAGCTGTTTTTTATGGTCAACTCTCGTTTGGTAGCTGAGCCAACAATGGAGTTGTGCGGGTACAATTTGCAGTTGAAGTGAAGGGTTCATGGGCCTGATTTATCACAAACATTTAAAAATGGCCTCTATGGTCCTCCAGTGAGGTGTAACCTCTCAAGAAACCAGTTTCTCAAAGAGGTCTTCCTTTGAGGTCGCGGCTTCAGCAAGGAGCAAGACACACGGATGCGTTTTGCAGATAATGACTTCAAATTGTTCAGCCAATCAGAGTGCAGAAGACCGCCACAAATCCCCGAAGCAGAACGGTATGCAAATCACCTCGAGGACCTCCCCCCCCCCCTGAACCATTTCTTCCTTTCCTCTCTCCGCCTTCCATCTCTTTCGCCCCCCCTCCCCCCTCCCTCCGGATCTAAGACTACGTGATGAATATTCGTCATTTATTCTGGAGATAATGGCCGGAAACTGTACCGGAGAGGTTGAAGACGGAGGTGAAGTGGGATTGTGGGGGGGGTTGACTGATAGTGTGGATGGTGGGGTTGGGGGGATTGGAATATGGGATAGTGAGGGTTGGATTAAGATATTAGGGGGTTGGGATTCGGTCCTGGAGGGAGAGGGGTGGTGAGGGTTCGGGTATGTGTGGAAAGGGGGCGAGTCTCCCCTCCCAACGAGAGTACAAAAACCGACCTCTACTAAGCAGAAAAATCACCTAGGCACTATCAGTAGAGCCAGGGAACATAAAGCGAGAGAGCAATCAGCACCATCCTCAGGGGAAGAGCTGCAATTTTTTTCTTTCCTATATTAAAATGGTTGTGTTCGTTAACGTCTTCTCGTAAATGTCTTTTAAACTACGCTATATTGACCTTGTAATTTGTACGCTCTGCTCCAATTCTTCGAAACTGTGAGGCAATAAAGACCAAATAGCGTAAATTGTTATTGTTATACACAACGATGTAGTATTAAATATTTTACTGGCCTCTTCACCTTACCTGTTTTTCTATGCTGGACTTCGTGTGGCTAGCACCAATAGCCTAGTTGCCCAGGCCATCCACCAAGAGGCCTGGTCTCAGACCAGAACGCGAGGGCGAGGTCTGACGACCTCGACGAACAAAAGGATAATGGGAGACACGATTACTACATACAAATTTATAGCAGGAATTGATAAGGCAAATTGAAACAATGAATTAAATGATCAAGGGGGGACAACTGGAAGCTGAAAATACAGATGAACTCTCAGGAAGTTTTTTTTTTTCAAGTCTCAGGGTAGATAAAAAGTATAATGACGTAGACGAAGGCCACGAGGGTCTGCGCCCCTTGTGGCGCGGCCCAAGACCAGGCCTCAAAGTGGATGGCCCTATATAACACCACTCTACTACAACATCTGTCACTGCTACAATATCTGTCACCGTACTACAATATCTGTCACCGTACTACAATATCTGTCACCGAATTACAATATCTGTCACCGAACTACAATATCTGTCACCGTACTACAATATCTGTCACCGAATTACAATATCTGTCACCGAACTACAATATCTGTCACCGTACTACAATATCTGTCACATTACTACAATATCTGTCACCGTACTACAATATCTGTCACCGTACTACAATATCTGTCACCGAATTACAATATCTGTCACCGTACTACAATATCTGTCACCGAATTACAATATCTGTCACCGTACTACAATATCTGTCACTGAACTACAATATCTGTCACCGTACTACAATATCTGTCACCGTACTACAATATCTGTCACCGTACTACAATATCTGTCACCGAACTACAATATCTGTCACCGAATTACAATATCTGTCACCGTACTACAATATCTGTCACCGTACTACAATATCTGTCACCGAATTACAATATCTGTCACCGTACTACAATATCTGTCACCGTACTACAATATCTGTCACCGAATTACAATATCTGTCACCGTACTACAATATCTGTCACCGAATTACAATATCTGTCACCGTACTACAATATCTGTCACCGAATTACAATATCTGTCACCGTACTACAATATCTGTCACCGAATTACAATATCTGTCACCGTACTACAATATCTGTCACCGAATTACAATATCTGTCACCGAATTACAATATCTGTCACCGTACTACAATATCTGTCACCGAATTACAATATCTGTCACCGTACTACAATATCTGTCACCGAATTACAATATCTGTCACCGTACTACAATATCTGTCACTGAACTACAATATCTGTCACCGAACTACAATATCTGTCACCGTACTACAATATCTGTCACCGAATTACAATATCTGTCACCGTACTACAATATCTGTCACCGTACTACAATATCTGTCACCGTACTACAATATCTGTCACCGAACTACAATATCTGTCACCGTACTACAATATCTGTCACCGAACTACAATATCTGTCACCGTACTACAATATCTGTCACCGTACTACAATATCTGTCACCGAATTACAATATCTGTCACCGTACTACAATATCTGTCACCGTACTACAATATCTGTCACCGTACTACAATATCTGTCACCGAATTACAATATCTGTCACCGTACTACAATATCTGTCACCGTACTACAATATCTGTCACCGTACTACAATATCTGTCACCGTACTACAATATCTGTCACCGTACAACAACATTGTCACTATATAGATCCTACGTCAAGAAAGAAATTGAAAATATATTATAAAATGACAATAATTTACTTAGAAAGGCAACAATAACGCAATACCCAATTACTTATTACTTTATTATATGGCTTAAACACTTTTAATAACACATGTAATAGAGAAAATATGATTGACAGGGGACGCTAACACAGGACTCGGTACTCACATTCAGGACGCCCTCCTCCCTCCACACAGCACTCACCTTCACCCTCCACACAGCACTCACCTTCACCCTCCACACAGCACTCACCTTCACCCTCCACACAGCACTCGCCTTTACCCTCCACACAGCACTCGCCTTTACCCTCCACACAGCACTCGCCTTCACCCTCCACACAGCACTCGCCTTTACCCTCCACACAGCACTCGCCTTCACCCTCCACACAGCACTCGCCTTCACCCTCCACACAGCACTCGCCTTCACCCTCCACACAGCACTCGCCTTCACCCTCCACACAGCACTCGCCTTCACCCTCCACACAGCACTCGCCTTCACCCTCCACACAGCACTCGCCTTTACCCTCCACACAGCACTCGCCTTCACCCTCCACACAGCACTCGCCTTCACCCTCCACACAGCACTCGCCTTCACCCTCCACACAGCACTCGCCTTCACCCTCCACACAGCACTCGCCTTCACCCTCCACACAGCACTCGCCTTCACCCTCCACACAGCACTCGCCTTTACCCTCCACACAGCACTCGCCTTCACCCTCCACACAGCACTCGCCTTCACCCTCCACACAGCACTCACCTTCACCCTCCACACAGCACTCACCTTCACCCTCCACACAGCACTCACCTTCACCCTCCACACAGCACTCGCCTTGACCCTCCACACAGCACACGCCTTTACCCTCCACACAGCACTCGCCTTTACCCTCCACACAGCACTCGCCTTCACCCTCCACACAGCACTCGCCTTCACCCTCCACACAGCACTCGCCTTCACCCTCCACACAACGCCCACCTTCACCCTCCACACAACACCCACCTACACCCTCCACACAACGCCCACCTACACCCTCCACACAACGCCCACCTACACCCTCCACACAACGCCCACCTACACCCTCCACACAACGCCCACCTACACCCTCCACACAACGCCCACCTACACCCTCCACACAACGCCCATCTACACCCTCCACACAACGCCCACCTACACCCTCCACACAACGCCCACCTACACCCTCCACACAACGCCCACCTACACCCTCCACACAACGCCCACCTACACCCTCCACACAACGCCCACCTACACCCTCCACACAACGCCCATCTACACCCTCCACACAACGCCCACCTACACCCTCCACACAACGCCCACCTACACCCTCCACACAACGCCCACCTACACCCTCCACACAACGCCCATCTACACCCTCCACACAACGCCCACCTACACCCTCTACACAACACCCACCTACACCCTCCACACAACGCCCACCTACACCCTCCACACAACACCCACCTACACCCTCCACACAACACCCACCTACACCCTCCACACAACACCCACCTACACCCTCTACACAACACCCACCTACACCCTCCACACAACACCCACCTACACCCTCTACACAACACCCACCTACACCCTCCACACAACACCCACCTACACCCTCTACACAACACCCACCTACACCCTCCACACAACACCCACCTCCATCCTCCACAGAACACCCTTCTTCACCCTCCTCCCTCCTCCAACCATAACATCAATCATCTCATATGGTCGCCACTTCAAGTCAATTCCACGGAGGTTTTAATAGATTGTGAAAGCATCCAGCAGTTACGACGAGCCTGGTCCATGGTCGGGCTCAGGGAGTAGAAAGATTCTCGAAACTCATCAAAGGTATACGATCCAGGGAGAAGGGAGGTGGGGGAAGTATGCCTCTTGGCACTCATAGGTATCCCTCACTGGGAGATACCGGCTGAGATATCCCTCACAGTGGAAAGCCTCAGTCAAATGACCAAAAGCTCCAGCGACGGGTCATCATATGACCATAACCCGCGTCAGGAAATACTTGTCCTGTTTCTTGACACGACAAGTATCGATTTTCACTGACTCGAAAGTAACTTTTCATCAAACAGGCATAATTTACTCTTGTCATATCACCGGTGCGTGAAAAAAGAAATTACTCCAGACTCTTACTTATCAAGTAAGAGTGCAGTGTCAGTAGTGATCAAGCTAACTGGCCAGTTCACTCCCCAAAAGTCAATCCTCGTTCTGCATAAACTACGCTAAGAAAAACCCAGAAAGTCAACATTACGTTAAGGGATAATAACCCACTTGTTTCAAAAGATCAATTAGGATCTTGACCTCGGTGTGTAAACAAGTGTAAAGAAAGAAGCCAGAAAAATGGTGATAATGAATAAGTTACATGGACGTGACGGGAAAGGGAAAGGAGGGGGAAGGGTAAAAATATAGCTAATTATGTATCACGTCTCTTACCTACCTGGTCAACCAGGCTGTGGTACCACGGTCGCATACTTGCGGCTAGCACAAACAGTTTAATTCATCACGCCATCAGCCAGATCTGGGACCAGGTCACAAGGGTGACAAGAATCCACTAGAGATAAACTACAAGTACCTGTAACAGACCTTCAGTTCATCGCTTCTACGACCTTGTCTCAGACCAGGCTTCCTTTGTTGGGGGCTTGTTCAATCAGGCTGATGGTGCTAGCAGCACGCAGTCCAACTTAAGCAATGCAACTCAGCAGATCGGGAAATGAATTGTGAATTCTTTCCTGTAATTTATCCGTAGACAATTCCGTGGATCAGTCCCAGATCAGGCCTCCTGATAGACAGCCTCATCAATTAGTCTATTGGTGCAGGCATCACACAGACCAATACAGACACCACAGCCGGAGTGTGACACAAACCTCAAGAACTTCAGGTTCCCTCTTGAAGATTATAAAATTGAAATATTCTTTACATAATTCTTCCTTCTAACGATGCTACTTATCGACCTAGATGTCGCAAGCAGATCTCCGTTAATGTCAGAGATTCACTAGAAATAAGGCGCGGTTTTCATTCTTTTTTTTATTTAGCTCGCAAGGTCTAGTTTACCCGAGCTCGCTGGAACCTTTCTCACTGCCAGGTTCATCAAACTGTGTGTTTGCAGTCAAGTGGGCTGCATACACCAAAGCAAACCTACTGATAGTAAGCACTTACAAAGGAGTTATATCAATGATGCAAAGGATGATAACGCCTCCAGGCCCGGTCTCAGTCCAGGTCTTGAGATTGTATTAATCACGCAGGCAGACAATATCATATAGCTTAAGAAACTGGAAAAAAATATTAAGAATAATTATGTCTGATAATTTTCTCAGTTATAAAACATAAGCCTTTATCAGAAGGGGCTGTAAATGTACAGTAACATTCCAGTCAAAAGTGAACACTTGATTTAAAAAGAATCGTTTAAATTAGCATGAAATCTCGTGTTAAAGGCACAAGTTATCCAGCCAACAACATTCTGTTTACAGTAGCGATAAAGACACTGCGAGATCCGAGATCCGCTGACATTATCACTCCCATTTCCCTCAGCTGGTCATCTACTCTATTATGACATATGAATGTCTTTATAGTACATTCCACTTGCTTATGTCAGCATGGAGATTAGCTGTGTCCTCAATGGACACAGGATGATACGATGTTGTAATTTATTTCTATGTCTACGTCTATAATAAATTTGAGGACGGGAAAGTGAACTGTGGGAGTATTAAACCTTGAGGAACAGATTTTCACTATGGCAGCCTTTTTATTTTACATTGTTTGCCATTACTCTTTGGGTTCTGTTTGTCAAGGTTAAAAATCCATCTGCCCACTTTTCCAGTTGGCTCTTTTGCACGCATTTTGTGCGCAATTACGTCATGATCACATTAGTTAAAAGCTTTGGCAAAGCCTGTTTATACTATATATGCATTTTGTCTTCCCGTGCCTCCAAAATCATGTCATATCGGTCCAAAATTGCTAGAGGCATTAGTGACCTGCTCTAAAATCATGTTGTCCTGGATTATGCAGATAAGGTAATTACGGTTGCATGTAACCTGTTCATCGGGAGTAGAGAGACTCTCGAAAATCATCAAAGGTAAGGTAAATGTATTCATAGATCCATACTTCTTGCTGTACGGTATATAATGTCATTAAATTTTACAAAGGCTGTGTATACTAAATCTGCATTTTGTCTTCCAGAGGCTGACTGGCGGGTTAGCTGACTGCCATCCTGTCTGTTTTCCCGACTGCTTGCCAACCTTCCTACCTGCCTGCCGCTTGCCTACTTACCTACCTGCCGTTTGCCTACTTACCTACCTGCTTGCCTGACTGCTCTCCTGCTTGCTCGCCTGCATTCTTACCTACTACTATTATAGGAACGAATGAGGGAGATCAGCATCTCATCTGTTTCTCACTGCGACTAAGAGATGAAATTTCAGCCAAGACTCGTATAATTTACTTTATCCGGGCTCTGATATTTCACAATCCATTAAATAATTCCGCATTCTACAAACTTCTGCAGAGAACATTTGTTTGGAAATTCTTTTAGGGAAGAATGTCTCTTGGCTTCCTACACACCGGTGTGGCTTCAAAATCTCCCATCAAAGACTTGACCTTCAGCATTTATGCATGAACAGTAACTGACCCAATCGAGTTCAGTAAAAAAAAAAAATCATACCAACATGAGGCATCATAAGATACAGGGAACCGACATGTATCACGAAATCGTAACATGACGATTGTAAACTAATCACGGACCGGGTGGGGCTTGAATCCAAGGCGAGTCCTTAAACTCACAAGCCAGTGCGTTAACCAGTGGCCGTGTGGTTAACGCACTGACCTGTGAGTTGTAGAACTCGCTTGCCACGAGTTCAATCCTCCACCAGTTCCCTAATTTGACTACCGACATGCGCTATAAAGTGCTGGAGTCAGGTGCTGGGCGAAGCTGAAGTAGATATAATGCAACCAAAAGTGAAGCGACCTGTCAAAGCAACGTCGAGGTGAAGGATCAAGTTAAGTGCGGGCAACTGAGGTCAAGTCACGTGGGATGTGTTCTGCATCATGAGGTCAGGTCCTGGTACTCTGTGTTTTCGAACTGTTTCAGGATAGCTTTTGCCTCTGTGTACAGCCACAGAGAGAAGGACAGCCACAGATACAAGACATTAGCCCCGCTCTCTGTTGCTTTCTTGGGGCAAGACAGCTTGTATGAAGCTAGAGAGAGAGAGAGACATTCGTACTAAACGACGATAGCCCTATACTTAACGACGGTAGTCCTATACTTAACGACGGTAGCCCTATACTTAACGACGGTAGTCCTATACTTAACGACGGTAGCCCTATACTTAACGACGGTAGTCCTATACTTAACGACGGTAGCCCAATCGTTAACTAAGGCAGCTTTTAACTTATTGACTAGACCTATAACTATCTCCGATAGTGCTATAGAGATGGTAATCCGATAGTTAACGATGCTACCACTGTAATTATCACCAATAGCAATACTATTAGTGACGGTAGTCCTGCAAATATCGATGATAGCCCTATAATTCGCGACGATAGCCCTATAATTAGCGATTATAGTTCCTGGGCAGGGCATCGTGCATACCCAGCTGCCTTACATGACGACTCCCACTATTTCATGCTGCAAAGACAGGTGGGAGGGCGGTGGCCCTGGCCTGCAGGTGAGTACCTCCACTAACCTCCCCCCCACATGTTCTCTACACACCCCCATGCCTTCTGTAGACCCCCACTAACATCCTCAACGCCCTCTACAACTCCCCCCTCCCCCACTAACCTCCTTCATGCCCACAGTGCATCAAAGCTGGAACACAGCTCACAGCTCAGCCTTCCAGAGGTCAACCTCGCTGGAAGCCTCGTTGGAAGCCTCCCTGGAACCACCACACCTCACAGCTCAGCCTTCCAGAGGTCAGCCTCGTTGGAAGCCTCCCTGGAACCACCACACCTCACAGCTCAGCCTTCCAGAGGTCAGCCTCGTTGGAAGCCTCCCTGGAACCACCACACCTCACAGCTCAGCCTTCCAGAGGTTAGCCTCGTTGGAAGCCTCCCTGGAACCACCACACCTCACAGCTCAGCCTTCCAGAGGTCAGCCTCGTTGGAAGCCTCCCTGGAACCACCACACCTCACAGCTCAGCCTTCCAGAGGTCAGCCTCGTTGGAAGCCTCCCTGAAACCACCACACCTCACAGCTCAGCCTTCCAGAGGTCAGCCTCGTTGGAAGCCTCCCTGGAACCACCACACCTCACAACAAATCCCTCCCATAACTATTATTTTAAGCCAGGGTTTACTTGGCGCGTTGTCATAGCAACCACCAAAGTATATCGTCATCATTTTGCCCAAGTAATTGTGTCTGGCGAAGCAAGACTTTTACATCGACGGTGAAAATTGGTGAATAACCGCTACAATGTTTTCTTGTGTAGTGTACGGAAAACACTACGAGTGCACTAGAAGAACTGCGTGTCACAGGTCCACGACAGGGGAATTACCAACAAACTTACTGGTGTTTTCAAGAGGTAATTAGATACGTTCACTTAGTTCCTGATCAGCCGGTTGTGGTGCATAGGCTGACTGCGGGCGGCTGACATCAAGAACCTGAACGATTAAACTTGAGGCTTGGCATGGGATCAGGCAGCGAGGGCCATGCCCCAAGAAATCGACTCCAGGCTTAACCTAGAGAATGACACAACAAATCAAGGTAGACGACTAGGCGATCACGACCAACGTCCACTAAACTTTGAAATTAACACAGGTCCAGAGAAGAGCACTAACCGCCGGCATGTACAAGAATCCGTAAAAAAAAAAAGAGGCTACAAGGAAAAAAAACAGGAGGACAAAAGCAGGAAAACTGTGGGAAGAGAAAGAAACGGGTCTGGGCAATGTCTCCCCATACTACATTCCGGTCGTTAGAATCACACAAGGACATTAGGAGACAACAATTACTGATAATTGGGAAGCAGCAGAGGATCATATTATACACTCAAATGTGGCGGACGTGGTGAGGAGGGAGGGAGGGGAGAAGTGAAGGGAACAGAGGAATAGGGAAAGAAATAGAATGGTAGTGAATGGGAGAGAGCAAAGAAACGGGGGCTGCGTGAAGGGAGAAGGGATGTCTGAAGAAAATGAATGAATAGAAGCGAGCGAGAAAAAGGGGTGGAGCGAAGGGGGGATAGGAGTGAAGAGGCGAAGGGAAAGGGGGAGACGAAGAAATTGGGGAAAAGAAAAGGGAGAGGGGATGAGTAAAGAGGAGATGGAGACCTATGGAATTCCGATCTTTAGATCAGTCCATCTTCATTTGGGAAAAATGTATCTAAAAAGTGCACGATGACACTTATAAAAATTCCTAACACACACACACACACACACACACACACACACACACACACACACACACACACACACACACACTAAACACGAATCAGGACAAGTCAAACTAAACATCAACAGAGATATTGATTAAACAGCGTGCTAACAACAACAGGGAAGAAACATTGAAGACCAAGCTTTTAGATGGACAACGTTTCGATCTCTCTCTCTCTAGGTCTTTATCAAGGGAAACAATTAGCGATAACTGGTACAAGCATCGACAGTGTGTGGATGATTTCATGGAGGCGGGGGAGAGGAGGAGGAGGAAGAAAGGAAGAATAAACAAAGAAGAAAAAAGAGGAAGGACATTATTAGGATTAACAACCCAGGACAACAAAAGCCAGCCAAGAGGCGCTGCTTATTTCCGTTGTTGTAATTAGATTCCTTCCCCAGGATGCGACCCACAACAGCCCACCAATGCCTTGGTACCTATTTACAGAGGGAACATGGGGTGGCAAGGGAACCTTTACCTTTGATTCACCTTTGACGAGTTCCGAGAGCTTTTTCCACTCCCGGAGCCCGGCCATGGGCCAGGCTCGTCTGGTGCTTGCCTGGTTAACCGGGCTTAAACATAAGGAAGAACACTGCAGTAGGCCTACTGGCCCATACTAGTCAGGTCTTTGTCAAATCCAAACCCACTAGCAAATATTTTCGCCCAATCCATTACCGATGTTGTAGATGATAAATCAGACACATGTGGAACGTTTCGCCACACAGTGGTTTCATCAGTTCAATACAAAGCTTGATGTACTGATCACAACTCCAGGCTGAGGGACTGATTACCTCACACTCCTCCTGATCTTCAAATATTCTTCCCTGTACTGGACTGATGAAGTCACTGTGTGGAGAAACGTTTCCACAGTAAAGATACCCAAGTGATGCAGATGTATTTAATTTATCATTAACAATGTTACCCGAGGAATAAGCTTTAATATCCCTTTTAACTTGAGAGAAGTCCCACTTAAATCCAACCCATACGCATGTGCCTCTTCCTCCAGGACTCAACCCGCGTTCTCTCGACTGTGCTACAAACCTTTGTTATAGATATCGACAAAACCAGAAAACCTATCAGTCCTGGGACCTTGATCAAGGTCCCAGGACCGAAACGTTTTCTAAAAAATATGTCCTAATGCTTACCTTTGACCTTCGAAGAGTTTCGAGAATTTGTCTATTCTCAGAGCCCGGCCATGGGCCAGGTTCGTCTGGTGCCTGATCACGTGTCTTTCTAAATCTCTCGACTGAGCTGAAAAACGTTTCGTCTGAAAGATAAAATTCTACAAAACAACAACTTATTGCAAGGAAATTGCAAATAAATTTTAGGCGCAGAGATAAACGCGTTCAGAACATGAGAAAAACAAATATTTACATTAACTAGATGATTAAATTCCAGCGGGGTGGTGGGGAGGTGGTGGTGGGGTGGTGGTGATGGTGGGGAGGTGGTGGTGGGGTGGAGATGGCGGGGAGGAGATGGTGGGGCGGAGATAGTTGGGGGTGACGGTGGGGCGGTGATGGTGGGGGTGGTGATGTTGGGGTGGTGTTGATGTTGGGGTGGTGATGATGGTGGGGTGGTGATGATGGTGGGGTGGTGATGATGGTGGGGTGGTGATGATGGTGGGGTGGTGATGATGGTGGGGTGGTGATGATGGTGGGGTGGTGATGATGGTGGGGTGGTGATGATGGTGGGGTGGTGATGATGGTGGGGTGGTGATGATGGTGGGGTGGTGATGATGGTGGGGTGGTGATGATGGTGGGGTGGTGATGATGGTGGGGTGGTGATGATGGTGGGGTGGTGATGATGGTGGGGTGGTGATGGTGGGGTGGTGATGATGGTGGGGTGGTGATGATGGTGGGGTGGTGTTGATGGTGGGGTGGTGATGATGGTGGGGTGGTGATGATGGTGGGGTGGTGGTGATGGTGGGGTGGTGGTGATGGTGGGGTGGTGGTGATGGTGGGGTGGTGGTGGTGATGGGGTGGTGGTGATGGTGGGGTGGTGGTGGTGATGGGGTGGTGGTGGTGATGGGGTGGTGGTGATGGTGGGGTGGTGGTGATGGTGGGGTGGTGGTGATGGTGGGGTGGTGGTGATGGTGGGGTGGTGGTGATGGTGGGGTGGTGGTGATGGTGGGGTGATGGTGGGGTGGTGATGGTGGGGTGGTGGTGATGGTGGGGTGGTGGTGATGGGGTGGTGGTGATGGTGGGGTGGTGATGATGGTGGGGTGGTGATGGTGGGGTGGTGATGATGGTGGGGTGGTGATGATGGTGGGGTGGTGATGATGGTGGGGTGGTGATGATGGTGGGGTGGTGATGATGGTGGGGTGGTGATGATGGTGGGGTGGTGGTGATGGTGGGGTGGTGGTGATGGTGGGGTGGTGGTGATGGTGGGGTGGTGATGATGGTGGGGGGGTGGTGATGGTGGGGTGGTGGTGATGGTGGGGTGGTGGTGATGGTGGGGTGGTGGTGATGGTGGGGTGGTGGTGATGGTGGGGTGGTGGTGATGGTGGGGTGGTGATGATGGTGGTGGTGGTGATGATGGTTGGGGGGTGGTGATGGTGGGGTGGTGGTGATGGTGGGGTGGTGGTGATGGTGGGGTGGTGGTGATGGTGGGGTGGTGGTGATGGTGGGGTGGTGGTGATGGGGTGGTGGTGATGGTGGGGTGGTGAGGATGGTGGGGTGGTGATGGTGGGGTGGTGATGATGGTGGGGTGGTGATGATGGTGGGGTGGTGATGATGGTGGGGTGGTGATGATGGTGGGGTGGTGGTGATGGTGGGGTGGTGTTGATGGTGGGGTGGTGATGATGGTGGGGTGGTGATGATGGTGGGGCGGTGGTGATGGTGGGGTGGTGGTGATGGTGGGGTGGTGGTGATGGTGGGGCGGTGATGATGGTGGGGCGGTGGTGATGGTGGGGTGGTGGTGATGGTGGGGCGGTGGTGATGGTGGGGTGGTGGTGATGGTGGGGTGGTGGTGATGGTGGGGTGGTGGTGATGGTGGGGTGGTGGTGATGGTGGGGTGGTGGTGATGGTGGGGTGGTGGTGATGGTGGGGTGGTGGTGATGGTGGGGTGGTGGTGATGGTGGGGTGGTGGTGATGGTGGGGTGATGGTGGGGTGGTGATGATGGTGTGATGGTGATGGTGTGGTGATGGTGGGGTGGTGGTGTTGGTGGGGTGGTGGTGATGGTGGGGTGGTGATGGTGGGGTGGTGTGGGTGGGGTGGTGAGGCTGGTGGGGTGGTGATGGTGGGGTGATGGTGGGGTGGTGGTGATGGTGGGGTGATGGTGGGGTGGTGGTGATGGTGGGATGAAGACATACATCAGCAGTGTGCTGCTGATGTATTCTTTATAAGAGTTACACACAACAGACTAAATATTTTTCCCTGTTATCTTCCATCACTCGAGATGAAGCTCATACAAGATGTTGAATCTGTCAGCCTGAGCTGGGAGACTTCAGCAGTGTCAGCCTGAGCTGGGAGACTTCAGCAGTGTCAGCCTGAGCTGGGAGACTTCAGCAGTGTCAGCCTGAGCTGGGAGACTTCAGCAGTGTCAGCCTGAGCTGGGAGACTTCAGCAGTGTCAGCCTGAGCTGGGAGACTTCAGCAGTGTCAGCCTGAGCTGGGAGACTTCAGCAGTGTCAGCCTGAGCTGGGAGACTTCAGCAGTGTCAGCCTGAGCTGGGAGACTTCAGCAGTGTCAGCCTGAGCTGGGAGACTTCAGCAGTGTCAGCCTGAGCTGGGAGACTTCAGCAGTGTCAGCCTGAGCTGGGAGACTTCAGTAGTGTCAGCCTGAGCTGGGAGACTTCAGTAGTGTCAGCCTGAGCTGGGAGACTTCAGCAGTGTCAGCCTGAGCTGGGAGACTTCAGCAGTGTCAGCCTGAGCTGGGAGACTTCAGCAGTGTCAGCCTGAGCTGGGAGACTTCAGCAGTGTCAGCCTGAGCTGGGAGACTTCAGCAGTGTCAGCCTGAGCTGGGAGACTTCAGCAGTGTCAGCCTGAGCTGGGAGACTTCAGCAGTGTCAGCCTGAGCTGGGAGACTTCAGCAGTGTCAGCCTGAGCTGGGAGACTTCAGCAGTGTCAGCCTGAGCTGGGAGACTTCAGCAGTGTCAGCCTGAGCTGGGAGACTTCAGTAGTGTCAGCCTGAGCTGGGAGACTTCAGTAGTGTCAGCCTGAGCTGGGAGACTTCAGCAGTGTCAGCCTGAGCTGGGAGACTTCAGCAGTGTCAGCCTGAGCTGGGAGACTTCAGCAGTGTCAGCCTGAGCTGGGAGACTTCAGTAGTGTCAGCCTGAGCTGGGAGACTTCAGCAGTGTCAGCCTGAGCTGGGAGACTTCAGCAGTGTCAGCCTGAGCTGGGAGACTTCAGCAGTGTCAGCCTGAGCTGGGAGACTTCAGCAGTGTCAGCCTGAGCTGGGAGACTTCAGTAGTGTCAGCCTGAGCTGGGAGACTTCAGCAGTGTCAGCCTGAGCTGGGAGACTTCAGCAGTGTCAGCCTGAGCTGGGAGACTTCAGTAGTGTCAGCCTGAGCTGGGAGACTTCAGCAGTGTCAGCCTGAGCTGGGAGACTTCAGTAGTGTCAGCCTGAGCTGGGAGACTTCAGCAGTGTCAGCCTGAGCTGGGAGACTTCAGCAGTGTCAGCCTGAGCTGGGAGACTTCAGTAGTGTCAGCCTGAGCTGGGAGACTTCAGCAGTGTCAGCCTGAGCTGGGAGACTTCAGCAGTGTCAGCCTGAGCTGGGAGACTTCAGTAGTGTCAGCCTGAGCTGGGAGACTTCAGCAGTGTCAGCCTGAGCTGGGAGACTTCAGTAGTGTCAGCCTGAGCTGGGAGACTTCAGCAGTGTCAGCCTGAGCTGGGAGACTTCAGTAGTGTCAGCCTGAGCTGGGAGACTTCAGCAGTGTCAGCCTGAGCTGGGAGACTTCAGTAGTGTCAGCCTGAGCTGGGAGACTTCAGCAGTGTCAGCCTGAGCTGGGAGACTTCAGCAGTGTCAGCCTGAGCTGGGAGACTTCAGCAGTGTCAGCCTGAGCTGGGAGACTTCAGCAGTGTCAGCCTGAGCTGGGAGACTTCAGTAGTGTCAGCCTGAGCTGGGAGACTTCAGCAGTGTCAGCCTGAGCTGGGAGACTTCAGTAGTGTCAGCCTGAGCTGGGAGACTTCAGCAGTGTCAGCCTGAGCTGGGAGACTTCAGTAGTGTCAGCCTGAGCTGGGAGACTTCAGTAGTGTCAGCCTGAGCTGGGAGACTTCAGTAGTGTCAGCCTGAGCTGGGAGACTTCAGCAGTGTCAGCCTGAGCTGGGAGACTTCAGTAGTGTCAGCCTGAGCTGGGAGACTTCAGCAGTGTCAGCCTGAGCTGGGAGATTTCAGCAGTGTCAGCCTGAGCTGGGAGACTTCAGCAGTGTCAGCCTGAGCTGGGAGACTTCAGCAGTGTCAGCCTGAGCTGGGAGACTTCAGCAGTGTCAGCCTGAGCTGGGAGACTTCAGCAGTGTCAGCCTGAGCTGGGAGACTTCAGCAGTGTCAGCCTGAGCTGGGAGACTTCAGCAGTGTCAGCCTGAGCTGGGAGACTTCAGCAGTGTCAGCCTGAGCTGGGAGACTTCAGCAGTGTCAGCCTGAGCTAGGAGACTTCAGCAGTGTCAGCCTGAGCTGGGAGATTTCAGCAGTGTCAGCCTGTGAGACTTTAGTAAGGTAATTAGAATATCGTCAAGTATGTCAGTATACTCGGCTTCTAAAGTTCAAAGGTTTCGTTGCAGCAGAGCTGGAGTTACTATCACTTGGGTTGCTGGGGAGAGGGAGAGATGCTGGTAGTGATGGTTCAGGGAACCACTGGACATTACACATCTCGCACTCATCAAAATTCGCCGAGGGGCCAATGTTTCTCTCCTCTGATATACCTCTGATGAGTTTCAAGAGTTTTACTACTCTCGGAGCCCTGCCATGGGCCAGGCCAGGCCAGAGAAAAACATATCCCATGCATATTCAAATTTCCGCCATCACTGCTGCTAAGACTCGTATTTGCACGACGTTTCACCCATGTGAGGATTCATCAAGTCTCATGTATGTGAAACGTCGTCTTAATTAAGCCGCCCACTCCGTGCATTCACAATCTTAAGATCCGACTCCATGGCGATTAGAAACATTTAGGCTAGTTTCCTTACACCCCTGCCACCTAGCGGTGAAAATAAGTACCTGTTGTGGGTCGTATCCAGGAGAAAAATATCAGAAGACACTAGTCTTGCTGGAATGTCAGAGTCTGTATAAGAAAACACCCTAGTCCCGTGTGTAAGAAAGTCTGTACCTGCTACAAGTATTCTCTCTCTTCTTTTTTTCTCTTTTCTATCCGTCTCTTCTCTCTCTCTCTCTCTCTCTCTCTCTCTCTCTCTCTCTCTCTCTCTCTCTCTCTCTCTCTCTCTCTCTCTCTCTCTCTCTCTCTCTCTCCACTCGCAACATTTTTCTCGCCTCCTCCTCCTCCTCCCCTTTCCTGTATTTTCTCGTTTCCCTTTCTTCATTTCTCTGTGCCTTGCACTCCGCCTCTACCGTGCTTTCCCTCCTTCCCCCTCTTTCTTCCTTCCCTCCCTTCTCCCTCTCTTCCTTCCCTCCCTTCCTCCTCCCTCTCTTCCCTTTTCTGTTTCCGTACTTTGATTTATATTTTAGAACTTCGATAAGTTACGGTACTTTGGCAAAAACTTTTGCCACGATGATATATTCCAAACTTAAAAAGTCGTTTCTGCTCTTCAAAGAAAAACTTGAAAGAAATTTTACTCAAAATTTTTTTTTTTTTCGCTGTTGACGTATTGACTCCTATTATATCTATTTTATATTTTATGTGGAATACATGAAAGGGAACAGGGGAAAACATGAGGGGAGAATGAGGGGAACGGGGGAAAACGTAAGAGGAGCAGGGGAAAATATGAGGGGAGAAGGGGAAAACATGAGGGGAGAAGGGGAAAACATGAGGGAAGAAGGGGAAACATGAGGGAAGAAGGGGAAACACGAAGAGAAGGACAAACACACGAGGGAAGAGGAAACTCGTGAGTAAAATGAATAAAAAATCTTCACTTCCTCCAGTCTTCTTTGTGTCAACTTCATGTTAACATGACCTGCTCTCTCTCTCTCCCCTTCCTTCTCCCCCTGTTTATTGAATTCCTTTTTCCTCTCCACCAGGTTCTCTCTCTTTTTCTGATCTTTGTCTTCCTCGCCTTCTCTCCACACCTCTTCCTCCTTTCCTTTGTTGTCAGACTTACTTCCCTCACCTTCTCTCTCTCACCACTTCCTCCTCCTCCTCTCTGCCTCTAAAATCCCACACTAAATATTATCCATCAAGATTTCAACTTCCCACAAGTAAAAAGGAACAGGACAGAGAGAAGTATTATACCGGAAATTGGACCGGGAGGTACTCCAGCTCGATAGGTTCGTAACAGAGAACTCTGCTGCGATATTTAAGAATAACAGAATCTCACAGTAACGAAAATATACTATGAGAAGCTTATTAGGTACATAATCTCCAACACAATGCACTTACGTCTCAATGAAGTACAAACAAGAAGAAAAATAGGCGTGAAGATCCTATGCAATAATTAACAACGAGAGGTCCAGAGCTGAGTGGTACAGTTGCAGTTCTTGTTGACTTACAATAAAGTTGTAGTGTACACATGCCCCCAGCGACCAAGACTTCCTTTCGAACCTGGCCCAAGGCCGGGCTCTGAGAGTAGAAAAATTCTGACAATTCATCAAAGGGATATCAAAGGGTGATTTGACATACATAAACAATGAACTATCAAATATTCCACGAAAAAGCTAGTTGGATAAACATACAAGATTTGTAGGAAGCAAGTCTTATATTTTTCAAGTCACTTGTTCCTTCTAGGCTCGAATACTGTTGTACTCTAACAGTCCCTTTTTAAGGTGGGTGAAATTAGACCTGGAGAATATACAGAGAACCTTCACTGCTCGTATAAATTCATTTAGAGCCGAAGTTACTGGTAAGGTTTAAAGGCTCTCGATCTACACTCCTTGGAACATACGCCAGACATAATTTACACATGAAAAAATCTGAAAGGACCAGTCACAAATCTGCACACAGGAATCCTTCCCAATGAAAGCAAGAGGGGAAAATACCCAGTGAAAAAAAAAAAAGTACAGTGAGTACACTAAGAGATAACTCGATAAATATGAAGACATTAAAGGGATCAAGAGTTTTCTACAGTCAACCCTTCGTACACAAAGGAGATTACCAACAACTAGTTGCCTTCAGGAGGGATCTAGGTAAGTTCTTTCAGTCAGTACTTGATCAGCCGGACTTTGGAGTGTGCGTTGGTCTCCTTGCACCAACAGCTTGGTTGATCAGGCCATCCATCACGAGGCCTGGTCTGGGACCGGGCCGCAGGTATATTAGTTACCAAGAAGCTGTATCACTATCTGCTACAAGCATCTTTATCAGCAGGTGGACCTTATGGCCTGAAGGACGTGTCAGGGGAGGGGTCGACGGCCGTGGTCCGGTCCGTGACCAGGCCTCTTGGAGGATCAAGACCTGATTAACCAAGGCTGTTAATTCTGGCAACACGCAATCCAGCCTAAGAACCACAGCCCGGCTGGTCGGGAACTGATTTATGGAACAAGTCCAGTTCCCTCTTGAAGACAGCCAGAGGTTTGTTGGTAATTCTCCTTGCGAACGGAGGGAGAGCGATGAAGAGTCGGGGACCTCTGACACTAATCGATTTCTTAGTCTACTCGTCGCGTACTTGCATTTTTAATGGAGGATTTTACACCGTCTGCCAAGTTTTTTGTCATATGAAGTGATTTCAGTGTTCAGGTGTTGAGCAGTCCCTCGAGGATCTTCCAGGTGGCCGCTAGCACAAACAGCTTGGTTGACCAGGCGTTCAAGAGCAGAGAAAGTAACCTAAGGCCTGGATGCGCGAGTAGAAGCGCCCTCGAAAACAAATAAAACGCAGGAAAAAAAAATACAGGAAAAGGTGTAGAGGAAATGCGAGGAAGACAAAGATTGTAAACAAAGAGAGAGAGAGAACCTGGTGGAGAGGAAAAAGGAATTCAATAAACAGGGGGAGAAGGAAGGGGAGAGAGAGAGAGAGAGCAGGTCATGTTAACATGAAGCTGACACAAAGAAGACTGGAGGAAGAGTGAAGATTTTTGATTCATTTTACTCACGAGTTTCCTCTTCCCTCGTGTGTTTGTCCTTCTCTTCATTTTCCCCTTCTCCTCTCACGTTTCCCCTTCTCCCCTCATGTTTCCCTATTCTCATTTTTCCCCTATTTCCCTCATATTTCCCCTGCTCCCCCTCATATTTCCAACAAATAAACTAAGTAAAATATGAAAAATCGTAACTAAATAGCAAAATAAGTCGTCGGAAAAATCTATTTTTTTTTTTTGAGTAAAATTTCTTTCAAGTTTTTCCTTGAAGAGCAGAAACGACTTTTTAAGTTTGGAATATATCATCGTGGCAAAAGTTTTTGCCAAAGTACCGTAACTTATCGAAGTTCTAAAATATAAATCAAAGTACGGAAACAGAAAAGGGAAGAGAGGGAGGAGGAAGGGAGGGAAGGAAGAGAGAGATTAGGGAAGGGGGGGGGAGACAGGGAGAGATTAGGGAAGGGGGGGAGACAGGGAGAGATTAGGGAAGGGGGGGAGACAGTGAGAGATTAGGAAAAGGGGGAGACAGGGAGAGATCAGAGGAGGAGATAGGGAGAAAATAGGTAAAGAGGAAGGAGACGAACAAGCTAGAAGGGAATTCAATGAGATAAAGAGGAAGAAGAGGAGGAAGAGGAGGAGGAGAAATTCTGTAGTGTTTGAATCATCCTTTATAGTGGTACTTAATGCGTACCTTTGTATTCCCATAGATTCATCACTGTTGTAATGATTAGCAACATTCTCAGGTATGTTTGTATATCAATGTCCCCAGAATATATTCCCAAAATGTGAACTGCTTATTAAGTGGAGTTAAGTGGCGTTAAGTGCTCATCTGGGAGGTAAAGAGGGAAGCTTGCTTACCCCCCTCCCCTTATGCCGAGAGAGAGAGAGAGAGAGAGAGAGAGAGAGAGAGAGAGAGAGAGAGAGAGAGAGAGAGAGAGAGAGAGAGAGAGTGAGGAGAGTGAGAGAGAGAGAGAGAGAGAGAGAGAGAGAGAGAGAGAGAGAGAGAGAGAGAGAGAGAGAGAGAGAGAGAGGTGAACCACCTTTGCAAACCCATTAGTCGGAAGGAAAACAACTTTACGGCCCCATTACTTGAAGATTCCCCAAGTCCTGGGAAGTGAATAAAGTCTCCAGAGGTGTCTGGGGAGGTGCTTAGGTTGCCTCCAAGACGAGGGGGTGAAAGCTTGTCTGAAGGGGAGATCGGGGGAGTGGCTACAGCATCGTGGCAAGAAGGATAAGAGAGGGGGGGGGAGGAGGAGAAAGGATTAATATATGAGCAGTGAAGATGAGGTGAGTGTCGCGTGAGGGGTGAGAAGTAACTCTGGGAGGAGACGGGAGAGGTGAGGTGTTATTACGGGCGAGGGAGGGAGGGCGGAGGAGTCGCTCTAGAGAGAGTGAAGAGAGGGAGAGTAGCAGCTCTTTAAGGGCTGCTATTCTCCCTCTCTTCTCTCTCTAGGAAGAGAGGGAGGTAGCAGCTCAGGAGACAGAAGAGGGAGATGATACTCTTTCAAGTCGCATGTTCTCTCCAGGGTGGTATAATGCTGTATACTAACGGTTCCCTTCAAAGCAGGAGAAACTGCACAACTGGAAAACGTAATGAGGACCTTCACCGCTCATTATAAACTCGGTCAAGTACCTAAACTACTGTGGAAATATAAACACATATGCAGTATAATGTGATCCTTTATTGACAACGTTTCACCCACACAGTGGGCTTTTTCAAGTCACACAGATCTACCTGGGGTGGAAGGTACGGGAGTATTTATATTTCCACTGTGCCGGTATTTGATACCATTTATTTCTACCTAAACTACTGGGAATGCTTCAAGCCGCTGAACTGTAATACTCGGAA
>NC_091338.1:5506842-5554342 GCF_038502225.1 Cherax quadricarinatus
GGAGAGACTGAATGGACCAGTACTTCAAAAAATCACCCCGTATGGAAACAAGACAATTAGCAGACGTTGCAAAGCACTTTCAATAACAGCGGGGGCGCGACGAGTACACCAAGAGAGAATGGGCGTCAGAGGTCCCCGACTTTTCAACAGACCACTGGGTATCTTCAAGACGAAACTTGACAACTTCCTCAAATCATTACCTGATCAGCCAGGCTTTAGTTCGTACTTTAGACTGCATGCAGCCAGCAGCAGCAATCTGGTTGATCATGGGTTTACCCACCACGAGGCCGGGCTGCGGGGGCTCTGACTCCTGAAATCACCGAGATATTTAAGTATACGCAGGTATGAATGTTATTATTATAAACGATAATTCTGACAATAAGATAAAAGACTGTTTATAGGTGAAGCAATTACAACCTTACTAATAGGATAAGGGTCGGCCTGACCTAGCTTCCCTCAGGGACAAGTGCTGACCTGACCTAGCCTCCCTCAGGGACAAGTGCTGACCTGACCTAGCCTCCCTCAGTAACAAGGGTTGGCTTAATCTAGCCTCCCTCAGTAACAAGGGTTGGCTTAATCTAGCCTCCCTCAGTAACAAGGGTTGGCTTAATCTAGCCTCCCTCAGGGACAAGGGTTGCCCTAATCTAGCCTCCCTCAGGGACAAGGGTTGCCCTAATCTAGCCTCCCTCAGGGACAAGGGTTGCCCTAATCTAGCCTCCCTCAGGGACAAGGGTTGCCCTAATCTAGCCTCCCTCAGGGACAAGGGTTGCCCTAATCTAGCCTCCCTCAGGGACAAGGGTTGCCCTAATCTAGCCTCCCTCAGGGACAAGGGTTGCCCTAATCTAGCCTCCCTCAGGGACAAGGGTTGCCCTAACCTAGCCTCCCTCAGGGACAAGGGTTGCCCTAACCTAGCCTCCCTCAGGGACAAGGGTTGCCCTAATCTAGCCTCCCTCAGGGACAAGGGTTGCCCTAATCTAGCCTCCCTCAGGGACAAGGGTTGCCCTAATCTAGCCTCCCTCAGGGACAAGGGTTGCCCTAATCTAGCCTCCCTCAGGGACAAGGGTTGCCCTAACCTAGCCTCCCTCAGGGACAAGGGTTGCCCTAACCTAGCCTCCCTCAGGGACAAGGGTTGCCCTAATCTAGCCTCCCTCAGGGACAAGGGTTGCTCTGGCCTACCTTCACCAAGGGTTATCTTAACCTAGCGCTTGTGAGCAGTCTTACTCAGCACGATCACCCACTGCAGCCACTCTAAACCTCAACCTCCGGCAGCAAAAATCGAGAACGAGGAATTAAAACATCCTGATTTATGAAAAACGTTTTAGGAATTTTTGAACACTAGAGCTAAGAGTTATAATGCCCGATATATAAGAGCGCTTTCTAAATTCCGGGACTACTAGGGCTACGAGAAAAAATTCCCGCAGTTGTAAAGAATGCCAGTGGAATTTTTTTGTACCCTTACAGCGGAAGTTGGAATTTATCCTTTCTAAAAGCTTGTAGTAAAGTCCTAACACTGCATGAAACACTGATAGTTTGGTCTTAGTAAAGCCTAATCTCCGTTCAGCTTGAAGTGCTGACAGCTTAGTCTTTACGTTCTAACAATACACAAATAACCCGCCCATAGGAGGAGCTGCTCTCTCCTATGTGCGGGTTATTTGTGTCTTGTTCCAGTCACGGTATTGTGCCTTTTTTGTTCTTTATGTTCTAACAGTTTGGTTTAAGCCCAGCTCGAAGGATCAGCAGTTGCATCTTCTCGACATTCAATATTTCAGATACACAAATCAGATAAAAATCACAGTTTAAAATACACAGAGATGAAGAAAATACCAAGGCCCCCCCAAAACAGGCCCCCCTCAAAAAAATCACAGCCAAAAAAAACAGTTCTTAAAACAAAAGACATTAAAAAAGTATCACAGCTTAAAATAGTCAAAGCTCAAAAAAAATTTTTTAATGTTCCATCTTCCAGACACTTTACAAAAAAAAAAATTGACTTGCTCAGCATTATCTCGACAGCGTTCCTGTCAACTTCTCCAATCTTGACAAGTGTCCCGACTACCCTGATAGAGAATATTTCCATCACAGTTGAAGGAGAGTTGCATTACAGTGTTTGACGTGTCTGGCCTGAAGACTCCTGACAACCAATTCCAGGTTTTATATCATATTAGCCTTCCAGACTTACTCCCTAAAAGTTCTGAGTCATATTAAGGATCCAGTTTCTCAATTCCAGAAGCTTAAAAGTCGTATTATCAATTATCCATCCAGGAGGTCCTGAGTAATCGATACAGTCCAGCCTCTAAATTC
Organism: Cherax quadricarinatus; assembly: GCF_038502225.1. Classification (NCBI taxonomy): domain Eukaryota; kingdom Metazoa; phylum Arthropoda; class Malacostraca; order Decapoda; family Parastacidae; genus Cherax; species Cherax quadricarinatus. Next base: position 5,509,141 of record NC_091338.1, read on the forward strand.
CAGGTTCTGAGACACATTAAGGAATCAAGTTCTTCACTACCAGGAGGTTCTATATCACGTTGACGATCCGGTTCCTCACTTTAAGCTTCTGAATCACATATTCCAGTTCAGCAATTCCAGTTCCGAGTCGCATTACGAGCCTTACTTCCAGGAGGTTGCAAGTCATAATAGTGATCCAGTTCCTCACTGAGAGTGCCATCCAGTAGTCCCTGGTGCTGCCGGTGTTTAACGGCGCACATTCCTTGCACAAACCCTAAAATAACTCCGTAGCGAATTAACGCGATGAGCAAAGTTCATAGTTATGAAGCATTCAAGCTATCCGAAGCTTTGTTCCACTGTCTAGACGCAAGCCTAGAAGTTAATCTATTCTCTCTTCATTTTCGACCAACTCTTTCTCTCAGTGTATATCAACGCTAGAATATACATATACGCTAGAAAAAACGACAAAATATGAGTTTTGTGGCATTTTAATGAGAGGACGTTTCGCCTCACACACACAATTTTTATATATATATATATATATATATATATATATATATATATATATATATATATATATATATATATATATATATATATATATATATATATATATATAAATTGACTGGCGTCTAACGAGCCTGGAACCAAGTGCTCAGATCAGATATATTTTTGTCCTATTTAACTTGGTCACTGCAGTTTCGGGCCGCCCACTTACATTATATGTTGTCATTACATCTGCATCCTGGTCTCAAACCAGACCTCTTCAACTTGAAAAGAGGCATTACATTCATAAGAACTATTAAGAAAGACAAAGACAAGTGCAAATTAAATGTAATTACAATTTTGCAAATTTTACTACGTAATAGAGAGATTAAGAATAAAATCAGCACTAGATCCGTGGTGCTAAACGTTGATAGCAACCTCTTGATAGTTGCTATCAACCAAATTACAACCTCAAAGTGAAATGACCAGTAACTGCAATTCATCCCTCCCAAATATAACTCAGGGTACGCACAGTCTTAAGAATTAACTTCACTACTAATTCAAAGCAATGGGGATATTATGCTCCTGGCTCTAACATTAGCTCCCAATGGGGACTTTTAGCATAATGATGGCAATTACGTCTCACGTCAATCATATCAGGTCATTAATGAGAATATATGTCATAATGAACTTCATTAACTAACGTGTGGTCATCAAGCAAACAATGATACTGTCGAAATAACGATATGCACATTGATGCTGGTGATAGGGAGAAGGGTGGTGGTAGTGTAGGGTGTTGTGGGATGGTGGTTGTGTAGGGTGTTGTGGGATGGTGGTTGTGTAGGGTGGTGGTAGTGTAGGGTGATGTGGGGTGGTGGTTGTGTAGGGTGATGTGGGATGGTGGTTGTGTAGGGTGTTGTGGGATGGTGGTAGTGTAGGGTGTTGTGGGATGGTGGTTGTGTAGGGTGTTGTGGGATGGTGGTTGTGTAGGGTGTTGTGGGATGGTGGTTGTGTAGGGTTTTGTGGGATGGTGGTTGTGTAGGGTGTTGTGGGATGGTGGTTGTGTAGGGTGGTGGTAGTGTAGGGTGTTGTGTGGTGGTGGTTGTGTAGGGTGATGTGGGGTGGTGGTTGTGTAGGGTGATGTGGGATGGTGGTTGTGTAGGGTGATGTGGGATGGTGGTTGTGTAGGGTGATGTGGGATGGTGGTTGTGTAGGGTGATGTGGGATGGTGGTTGTGTAGGGTGATGTGGGATGGTGGTTGTGTAGGGTGATGTGGGATGGTGGTTGTGTAGGGTGATGTGGGATGGTGGCTGTGTATGGTGTTGTGGGATGGTAGTAGCATAAGGTGCTGTGGTGGTGATAGTGGTGGGGGAAGTGGTGAGGGAAGTGAAGTGGTGGGGTGCAGAGGTGGTGGGGTGCAGAGGTGGTGGGGTGCAGAGGTGATGGTGTTAACAGTGATTCCTTCTGCCGAGGATTTTTTTGAGAGACGGGTCTGCTGCTGTTGGTTCTGCTACAAGAAGCGCTAATGTAGCAGCATTTACGGCAGCTGCTGGCGCTACTGCGGCCTACCCTACTGCAGGCACTGTGCCGTTGACTGTATTGCCATGAGATTAACCCAGGTACTGACAAACTATACACACTCCACAAATAACTCGCACATAGGAGAGAGGAGCTTAGGACGACGTTTCGATCCGACTTGGACCATTTACAAAGTCACACTAACAAAAACGAGAGGAGTAAATATAGGCCAGCAGACAGGGACGGGACAAGAGAGGTAGTAGGAAAGGAAAAGAGAAGTAGTGGTAGTAGTAGTAGTAGTAATAATAATAATAATAATAATAATAGTAGTAGTAGTAGTAGTAGTAGTAGTAGTAGTAGTAGTAGTAGTAGTAGTAGTAGTAGTAGTAGTAGTAGTAGTAGTAGTAGTAGTAGTAGTAGCGTCAGTCAAAGACTAAGAAAAAGGAGCACTGCAAGGAAGCTAGGAGCCCACAAGGGAGCTAGGAGCCCACAAGGGAGCTAGGGACCCACAAGGGAGCTAAGGGCCCACAAAGGGTAAGAAGAAGAACATGGAGGGGGAAAATAATAATAATGGACCAAATACCCAAGGCAGAAGAAAGAAAACCCGAAGGAGAAAGAGGAAGTGAGAGAAGGGGGGGGGGAGAATCAGATTAAGTCACGGGTGTTCTCTCTCCTATCTCTCGCCACCTTTCCCTGGCTGGCGAAAAGTTTGCAGAATAAAGATACTCAAATGTGGATAGAGAATGCAAGAAGTTTTAAGATTTACCTGTCAACCTGTTCATAAGACAGAAAACAACAGTCCTGCCAGACTGCAATTTCTTTGTAACAGGATTTTATTTGCCACTCATTTGACAGGAGGGTAGTACCTCCCTGGATTACTGACTCAAGAAATCGTAATGACACGATTGCAAATAAACCATACCCCCGGCCGGGATTGAACCCGCGGTCATAGAGTCTCAAAACTCCAGCCCGTCGCGTTAGCCACTAGACCAGCTAGCTGGTCTAGTGGCTAACGCGACGGGCTGGAGTTTTGAGACTCTATGACCGCGGGTTCAATCCCGGCCGGGGGTATGGTTTACCTCCCTGGATGGTTGCTGTCTACCACCCATTCCCACTACCAATATTGGTAAGTTCTTATTTCCGAAGAAATGTTGAAAACTCAGACTATGCTAACTAATATAAGCTGGATTTCATAATATATCCTTGATTTAAGTACGCTTGATTAATAAGCATACGGGATCGCATTATTATTAAACTCTTAAGGAAACAACCAAAGCAGTAGGTATCGCGCTGGGCCTGGCCCAGGGCCGGGATGCGGGGGTAGAACTCTCAAAATGCCTCAAAGGTAAGGTAGGTAATCAGGTTTAATCCACCGAAAGGTTAGATAATTCTAATTCCCTGGATCGATGACCCTTTATCCACATCAAATCATCTCTTCCCTCCCTTGAAAAGTGTAGGATATTTAAGTTATATTTGGATCCTTGGAGAAGGTTTCCTTTTTTTTTTTACACACACACACACACACACACACACACACACACACACACACACACACACACACACAGTGTAACGATGAGTCCCTCCTGAGAGGCAATCACTTGCGTCCTACATAACAGCCAGGTTGATCCAACATACCCTACGTGAACTAGTTCAGTTTCCTCTCCTGGTTCACTTCTACACCACAATTGATTGTTTTCTTCGCTACTTTCACTCTGAACTTACAGCTAGGCAGCCTGTCTTCTGGATCTCTCTTGATGCAGGTTCGAGCCTCCACCCCTCTAAATGACCGAAATGGGTTTATCGCTTCACATGAATTAAATTTAAAACAAATCAGCACTTAGAAATTAGTGTTCTCCATTTCCCTCCATCTCTTGATGGTTCCAGGACCATCCCCCCCCTCCACCAGCCCCCCCCCCTCCACCAGCCCCCCCCTCCACCAGCTCTCAGACTAGGTCTCCCAACACTGAATGGAAAACCATATAAAAAAAATATTAAGAAACAAAATAAGACTTACATATGAAAATAAATGGTATAAAATACCGACAATGGAAACAAACACATATGCAGTTTAATGTGATCCTTTGTTGACAATGTTTCGCCCACACAGTGGGCTTTTTCAAGTCACAAACAGATCTACCTGGGGTGGAAGGTACGTGAGTATTTATAGTATCTTCCACCCCAGGTAGATCTGTTTGTGACTTGAAAAAGCCCACTGTGTGGGCGAAACGTTGTCAATAAAGGCTCACATTAAACTGCATATGTGTTTATGTTTCCAAGACTTACATATACGTTACTTTAATAATATTTTCATATACTCTGTTTTCTCCTGCATTTTTTGTCCTCAGTTTCTTTCCTTGTACGGCGCCACATGTATGTGTTTGCTGAGGAAGTCTTCACTCTGGCTGCATCTTCTGGCTGCCATGAGCCAGGCAGGCGGTGACGGCTTTCCTTGGAAGACAGCCAAACCATCTTGTGCAGTTCTCTGACAAGTGTTTCAGCTGTGCCTTCCTCAGTCACTTACACCGGGAGGAAGCTGCGGGGTCTGATGATACTTCCTCCTCCTCTTCCTCCTTCTCCTCCTCGACCAGCTGCCCTTCAGACAGCAGCCGATGTTTCTATGGGTACTTTCTCTCGCCACCTCTCCTACCGGCTACCCTTCAGAAAAGTGGTTAGAGGGTAGACAAACAGAGGGGGCTAGCTACCATCCCTACATATTACTCGTAAAACCCACCCTAAAATATTGGTGTCTGCAATAAAACAGTTAACTAGAATAAAAAAAAACATGAAAAACATGTCCCACGAATTATTAAAAAACAGACGTCAACAGCATAAAACAGTAAAAAGCTATATAAAAAATTAACATGCAAAAAATGGAGCAGTTACACTGTTATTTCGTAGAAAATAACGCTTCACGACGCATATAGTTTGAAATCATAACATTTTAAGACTGATGGGAGAGGTGTTGTATGTGAAGAAACCAGCTGTTCTGATATACCTATGGCCAGTATCGAGGGTTTTTCTGCCAAAGAAATTAGTATCATGAGGCCTGCCTCATGATAGGAGCATTCCCCCAAACATGTATCCTGGAGCCTTTCCCTAAGCATATATCAAGGAGCCTTTCCCCAAGCATACATCAAGAGCCTTTCCCCAAGCATATATCAAGGAGCCTTTCCCTAAGCATATATCAAGGAGCCTTTCCCTAAGCATATATCAAGGAGCCTTTCCCCAAGCATACATCAAGAGCCTTTCCCCAAGCATATATCAAGGAGCCTTTCCCCAAGCATATATCAAGGAGCCTTTCCCTAAGCATATATCAAGGAGCCTTTCCCTAAGCATATATCAAGGAGCCTTTCCCTAAGCATATATCAAGGAGCCTTTCCCTAAGCATATATCAAGGAGCCTTTCCCTATGCATATATCAAGGAGCCTTTCCCTAAGCATATATCAAGGAGCCTTTCCCCAAGCATATATCAAGGAGCCTTTCCCCAAGAATATATCAAGGAGCCTTTCCCTAAACATATATCAAGGAGCCTTTCCCCAAGCATACATCAAGAGCCTTTCCCTATGCATATATCAAGGACCCTTTCCCTAAGCATATATCAAGGAGCCTTTCCCCAAGCATATATCAAGGAGCCTTTCCCCAAGAATATATCAAGGAGCCTTTCCCTAAGCATATATCAAGGAGCCTTTCCCCAAGCATACATCAAGAGCCTTTCCCTATGCATATATCAAGGACCCTTTCCCTAAGCATATATCAAGGAGCCTTTCCCCAAGCATATATCAAGGAGCCTTTCCCCAAGAATATATCAAGGAGCCTTTCCCTAAGCATATATCAAGGAGCCTTTCCCCAAGCATACATCAAGAGCCTTTCCCTAAGCATATATCAAGGAGCCTTTCCCCAAGCATATATCAAGGAGCCTTTCCCCAAGAATATATCAAGGAGCCTTTCCCTAAGCATATATCAAGGAGCCTTTCCCCAAGCATACATCAAGAGCCTTTCCCTAAGCATATATCAAGGAGCCTTTCCCCAAGCATACATCAAGAGCCTTTCCCTAAGCATATATCAAGGAGCCTTTCCCCAAGCATACATCAAGAGCCTTTCCCTAAGCATATATCAAGGAGCCTTTCCCTAAGCATATATCAAGGAGCCTTTCCCTAAGCACATATCAAGGAGCCTTTCCCTAAGCACATATCAAGGAGCCTTTACCTAAGCATATATCAAGGAGCCTTTCCCCAAGCATACATCAAGGAGCCTTTCCCCAAGCATATCAAGGAGCATTCTCCAAGCATGTATCAAGGAGCATTCCCCCAAGCATGTATCAAGGAGCCTTTTCCCAGGCGTGTATCAAGGAGCCTTTCCCCAAGCATATCAAGGAGCATTCCCCAAGCATGTATCAAGGAGCATTCCCCCAAGCATGTATCAAGGAGCCTTTTCCCAGGCGTGTATCAAGGAGCCTTTCCCCAAGCATACATCAAGGAGCCTTTCCCCAAGCATATATCAAGAAGCATTCCCCCAAGTATGTATCAAGAAGCATTCCCCCAAGCATGTATCAAGGAGCATTCCCCCAAGCATGTATCAAGGAGCATTCCCCCAAGCATGTATCAAGGAGCATTTCCCCAAGCATGTATCAAGGAGCATTCCCCCAAGCATGTATCAAGGAGCATTCCCCCAAGCATGTATCAAGGAGCATTCCCCCAAGCATGTATCAAGGAGCATTCCCCCAAGCATGTATCAAGGAGCATTCCCCCAAGCATGTATCAAGGAGCATTCCCCCAAGCATGTATCAAGGAGCATTCCCCCAAGCATGTATCAAGGAGCATTCCCCCAAGCATGTATCAAGGAGCATTCCCCCAAGCATGTATCAAGAAGCATTCCCCCAAGCATGTATCAAGGAGCATTCCCCCAATCATGTATAAAGAAGCATTCCCCAAGCATGTATCAAGGAGCATTCCCCCAAGCATGTATCAAGGAGCATTCCCCCAATCATGTATAAAGAAGCATTCCCCAAGCATGTATCAAGGAGCATTCCCCCAAGCATGTATCAAGGAGCATTCCCCCAAGCATGTATCAAGGAGCATTCCCCCAAGCATGTATCAAGAAGCATTCCCCCAAGCATGTATCAAGAAGCATTCCCCCCAAGCATGTATCAAGGAGCATTCCCCCAAGCATATATCAAGGAGCTTTTCCCCAAGCATGTATCAAGGAGCATTCCCCCAAGCATGTATCAAGGAGCATTCCCCCAAGCATGTATAAAGAAGCATTCCCCAAGCATGTATCAAGGACCATTCCCCCAAGCATGTATCAAGGAGCATTCCCCCAAGCATGTATCAAGGAGCATTCCCCCAAGCATGTATCAAGAAGCATTCCCCCAAGCATGTATCAAGAAGCATTCCCCCCAAGCATGTATCAAGAAGCATTCCCCCCAAGCATGTATCAAGGAGCATTCCCCCAAGCATATATCAAGGAGCTTTTCCCCATCTCCAAGTATGTATACCGGGACCAGCTCCCCAAGAATGTTATCAGTGTGCTAACATTATGTTCCATTAAAAACTTACATTTAAAGTCCCTGGCGAATCACCTACACAGCAACAATAAGCTTCGCAAAGATCGAGAATTTAGTTAAATATTAAGTCCAGAGTAAACCAGAGATGGACATATTACTCACCGTGAAACTGAAGATGTCTGGTGTTATCCTACGCTTGTTGTTTATCTGTTGCAAATTCCGGGAGTTATCGTCCTGGCGACCCGGTCACAGACTCGGTATTCACCCTGAGTGGCTCTGACATAGGGGATATCACATTTGACAGGCCCCTCGGTGCTAGTGATCACACGGTCATGAGTTCCGAAGACTTCGTCGAGCTAAACGTGTTGCTGGCCTAAAATAATCACGTGTACCTAAAATTAGGCAAAACATATATGAAACAGGTATGAGTACTCTATATTTTGGTCTTCAACTGGGGTCCTTTTCAGCAGACTTCAGCCAAGGGCAGAAATACATAGTACTCCTCTTAGTTTTTGTTTTTTCTTCAAAGCTCGTCTATATCATGCTTAGCTGACAGAGGATCGAGCCTCCACCACTACTTGCACTAAGTGACACCACACTGATTTTGTACTACCTGCCTGTGACACGCCTATGACACACCTGTGACCTATCTCAAAGGTTCTTCTAACCTCGCAGGCCTGTCTCAGGCCAGGCTTCCTTATTAACAGCCTAGTTGACCAGGTAGTCAACCAGGCTGTTTGTGACAGTAGCCCGCAGGCCAACACAACCATCACAACCCAGCTGGTTAGGAATATATAGGAGATACTAGTCGGGTTTACTCTTGAAAAACTTGTACTTTCGTTCCGGCTTCACCTAAGCTATAAAGTGAAGTTAAATTTTCTCCATTAGGGTTCGCGTGTAACATAGGTGAAGATATTCAATGATTTTTAATGAAGCGGTCAAAATAGGACTTGGGCTCTTAACTGTTTCTACACTGCTGTCAGAGTCAATAAAACGTCAAATCCAGGCACATTTCACCTCATTATGTATGTTAAGCTTCAAACTGGTTCCTCACACAACGTAAAGCCGAGACTTGCACGGACGGACGAACTTATGCAAGCACGCATGCTCGTACACGCGCGCGCACACACACACACACACACACACACACACACACACACACACACACACACACACACACACACCTACACACACCTACAACAGGCCTAGTGTCTAATCGACATGTGCTTAGGACAAAATGGTAACTAACACACACACAAGAAGGGAGGCCCAACGACAATATGAAAACGACATAGCAGCGAAAGCCAAATTTGACCCGAAGCTGTTATACAGCCACATCAGGAGGAAAACAACAGTCAAGGACCAGGTAATCAGGCTAAGGAAGGAAGGAGGAGAGACAACAAGAAATGACCGTGAAGTATGTGAGGAACTCAACAAGAGATTCAAGGAAGTGTTCACAGAGGAGACAGAAGGGGCTCCAGAAAGACGGAGAGGTGGGGTACACCACTAAGTGCTGGACACAGTACACACAACCGAGGAAGAAGTGAAGAGGTTTCTGAGTGAGCTAGATACCTCAAAGGCAATGGGGCCGGATAACATCTCTCCATGGGTCCTGAGAGAGGGAGCAGAGGCGCTATGTGTACCCCTAACAACAATATTCAATACATCTATCGAAACAGGGAGATTGCCTGAGGCATGGAAGACTAGTTCCAGAGCTAAGAGGAATGTCCTACGGGGAGAGGTTAAAGGAAATCAACCAGACGACACTGGAGGACAGGAGAGATAGGGGGGACATGATAACGACATACAAAATACTGAGAGGAATTGACAAGGTGGACAAAAACAGGATGTTCCAGAGATGGGACACAGCAACAAGGGGACACAGTTGGAAGTTGAAGACACAGATGAATCACAGGGATGTTAGGAAGCATTTCTTCAGCCACAGAGTAGTCAGGAAATAGAATAGTTTGGGAAGCGATGTAGTGAAAGCAGGATCCATACATAGCTTTACGCAGAGGTATGATAAAGCTCACGATTCAGGGAGAGTGACCTAGTAGCGACAAGTGAAGAGGCGGGGCCAGGAGCTTGGAATCGACCCCTGCAACCTCAATTAGGTGAGTACACCTAGGTGAGTACGTACACACACACACACACACACACACACACAGGTGAGGATAGTGCTAGTGGTGGCGGCCATTTACGTGTGTGGCCTCACCAAAGGAAGTCGCTACCTTTTTTCTGACTGCCTCTGTGGAGAAGCACAAGGCTTGCACCCCGGGGCTTTCTTTTGTCACCATTTTATACCTTACGCCGAATAGGTAAAAACTGGTCAAATAGCAAGAGCTCATTTAAAATTAAATCCTTTCTAAAATTTTCTCTTATACGTTTAAAGATGTATATTTTTTATGTTAATGTAAAAATTAATAATTTTATACCAAAAGAACCTTAGAAAACTTTCCTAACCTTACTATAACGAGCGTAATTTATCTTAATCCAATTAAATATATTTCAGATAAGTTTACAATAATTTAATAATAAACAAACACAATGAAATATATTTTTTTAGGTTCAGAATGATTTTTGCGAAATTATTGCATACACAAATTTTCGCTTGCCTTATTCGACAAGAAAAGCATTGCCATTTAAGCCAAAATCTTAAGTTTTGCCTACTCGGCACGACACACACACACACACACACACACACACACACACACACACACACGTGCATTATATATGGAGTCTGAACACAGGTGTTATCCTAGCCACTAAAATCACTGATACACCCCCAATCCGCAGGTGCCAGAAAACAACTGCAAAGATCTATAGACCGATAACGTTGACATCCCACAATACTAAAACCTTTAAAAGGGTTTTAAGAAACAAGAATGATAAATTGATGGATTCACAAGAATTGCAGAAGAGAGGGTTTAGAGCAGGTCGCTCCTGCCTCTCGCAACTGCTGGACCATTACGACTGTCTTGGATGCACTGAAAGACAAAATGCATGTGCGGTGTTTATCTGGTGTTTACCTGGAAGTAGTTTCGGGGATGAACGCCGCACACAGTCCACCGTAGGCATCACAGCCCAGTTGATCAGGAACTTAAGGAACTTATCAAATTCCCTCTTGAAGAGCACCTAGGGATTCACTTATAATTTCCGAAAAGAAACAAAAAGGCACATTACCGTGAGTGGAACAACACACAAATAACCACGCACATGGGAGAAAAAAATTTATGAAGTTTCGATCTGACTTGGACCATTAACGATGCAAATCGGGCCAAAACGTATCCACAAGTTTCGGTCTCTTACGTGCGCGTTATTTATGCTTGACAATTTCCCTTGTATATAAAGGGAGAGTTTTAAAAATAATACTGGTCCCTTTACACTGAGTTTCTCTAAGTATACACAATACACCAGTGCTCCTCACTGGAGGCATTTCCACTGTCTACTGTGAGTAGATTTGGAACTAATCTCTCCAGATTTTTACAAAAGAATTCAAGTATTCCCAATAATTCAGGTGCTTGACCGAATTTGTCCAGTAAAAGTTTCTGTACATTTTCCAGTTGTGATTTTTGCCTACCTTAAAAGTGCACAGCAATATTCTGGTCTAGAATTAACACACGACTTTAAGAGTATCATCATTTGCCTGTCACCTCTTGTTTGAAGGCTCTGGCTTGCGGCCTATCAATTTCATTGTGTTTGTAATATCAACACTCCTGTGATAACGATAAATTTATAAGAAGAGCGGCTACAAATCGACGTTGAAAACCACATAAGGAAATTAACAATAGAGTGCGAAAAGGTTGGCGTCAGAAACAAGTAAAATCCAAAAGTAACTGAAGGAGTTTTCTTGCTAGATAACGGCATTTTAATAGATTTCTGTTATCAAGTGGTTCTAGGTATTATCTTCCCCACGGTCGGGTCTCAGACCAGGCCTCCCAGGTTAGGAAGGTAATATTACAATAATAAGAACTATTAAGAAGCACACAGGAGGAAAATAGAGGTGTGTGTGTGTGTGTGTACTGAATATTTGCAATTTGTAAGATTTGAAAGTCATGTAGCGTAGGTGAAATTATCGAGTGTTCCATCATTGGTAGGAGTCAGGATTGCAAATATGGAACAAAGATTCAAGCTTCCACCAGCCATTACCTGAAGGCCCCAGTGTAATGCACTTCATAATTCTTATCCATCACGTACTATATCACCCCAATCGGTGTACAAAAAAATACACGTTTCTACCAGACGACAACTACCTCTAAGAGATTAATGATCAACTCGGCAGTTGCGCTTGCATGCAACATACCGCAACAGTGTGACTTACCTTTGATGAGTTTCGGGAGTCTTTACTACCCTCGGAGCCCGGCCATGGGCCAGGCGCTATTCTAGTCAACCAGGCAACTGTTGGACTGATAGAATTAAAGAAGGCTACAAGGCGTACTGTCAATAGTAATAAAGTCACAGGTGCCCAGCAACCTTCTCGGACATTTCGCTGTATGTAAACCTCTTTAACAGGGGTTCTCAACCTTCTCGTTGCCCTGCACCCCTATGAAATGTTTGATTAATGTTGCACCCCTACAAAAATATCACATTTGAAGATGAAGTGCATAAAATGCAAATATAAAGTGAGCAATTAGAAATTTTTTGGGTAAAATAAACGGAACTGTGCTTTTCATTAAGACTCTGTCGCACCCCTGAAATGCCATCTCGCACCTCCTGGGGGTGGGTGCCTTCACCCCCTGGGGGTGCGTGCCCACCCAGGTTGGGCACCCTTGCTTTATTACGTCAAAATGACTGGGTGAAGTCTAAAAAAGCTCTACATAGAACGAAATATGACAATAAAAGCTTACTATGCGCCTGCCTCTTTTATTAACAGGGATGCCTGGTCTGGGCCGGGACCCAAGAGTCGATAATCCCGGGAACTTGGTACAAAAGTAATATACTACTGGTAATCTCACCGTAGTGGAAGACTGGCAACAATGCCTCCATCATCGTCGCCGAGTACTCGCTCCTTCCCAACTATTTACCTGAAATCAAAAATTTATACCATCAGTATACTGTCTTCCACAAAAAACCACCTAAGGCTAAGAGATGATTTGTTTGTACAAATACCAATATGCTACATTAGGCATAAAAAAAAAGAAGATACGTGAATAAACAGAAGTTTTTTCTTCAGCATGATTTACCTAAACTGAGAATTTGACTGGTATTTCATTAATGCGAAATATGACTACTTTGTAAAAGCTTTGAAATTTCAAAAAAAAAAAAAAAAGATTTACGTTACTTACACTACTGGAAGAAAACATGCATCTGGGTAAATGTAAATGGATTTGCACTGAATATAAACCACTATGGAGAAAGGTAACTAATTTCCCTATAGATATTCCCCCAAGAAACAAAATGAATTACATAGACAGCTTACCTTTTATTTACGAAAAGAGGAAAAACAATTTTCCTAACAGCACAAACAGGGAAGAAAATAACACCAGAAACGAGAAACCCAAAGATAACTAAAGGTACGAATATAATGCTAACTTGAACACACAAGGGAAAACAAAACAGAATAAAAACCGGAAAAATAAACACAAATGTGGAAAATTTTGATAATTTTTCTATGATTTGTGTGTGGTAATTGACAGGGATTGTAATGTTTATGTAATAATGAAGGTGTGAGGTACTGATGTAACTTTTGAAAAGTGATAAGTCGCAGGGGAACCAACATGTCCCCTATAATTTTCTTATTTATTGTAGTAAATTGGTTAAGTGGAGTGAAACTGTTGTAGTGTTTAATATTCTGGTAAGGAAAACATTCCTGCAGTATAATACGATCGCATTATACTGCATTTATGTTTATCTATCGTGTGGGTATTTTATGCTATTTACCTCCACTGAATAAAGATGATGAAACACCTGAAGCAGCGAAACAAAGTAAGAGGAGGAAGCGAATGAAAAACTAGAAAATGACACAAAGAGAGAAAATCAGACAGAGAAAATACAGAAACTGTCACAAATGGTGCCATCGCTGCCCAGGTATGTAAATACTATGCCAGAAGAATATGGAAATATGGGTTTAAATGCTGTTATGGACTTCCCAGGAAATACAGGAACAAGCTACGAACAGCTAAGTGTCACTTCGGACGTGTCGATGCTTTCACTAGAAATGTAAATATTCACTCTCAGTGTTTTATTAAGCGTAAGGATAAACGAAGACAAAAAAAAAGAAACAGCAAAATAGAAACTTTGAACAGACAGATAAAAGCCTGGAAAGTCACAAGGGAGAGAACGTGAATACACAACGCTGCTGGAAAAGGTCACACACAGTGTGATAAACATGTGCAATGCAAATATATATATATATTACAAAGACCAGACAACACACCAGCATACATGACAACAAGAGGGAGCTGCGCTCGACAGATCAAAATAAGCAAGAGAACAACAATAGTGGAAGCAACACTCGACTCGCCAAAAATTTCGCCAGTGTTAAATTCACTAATAAAATCATCAATGCTAAATAATACAAACAATTACCTTCATCTCTGTAAAAATACGAGCTATATATATATATATATATATATATATATATATATATATATATATATATATATATATATATATATATATATATATATATATATATATATAAGAAAAAAAAAGATGAAAAACTAAAGTTCTGGCCGTCTGCTCAAACAAACCTATATTTAAAGCATTCATGGAAACGCAAAGTAAGAATTTCCAAGCGTGAAATATGAAGAGAGCAAATAGGTTACAAAAATTCACTTTATTTGCATTGAGTTGATAAAATCATCAAATAACACGACAGAAGGACTTAAAAGAATAAAAACCTGTTAATTATCCGCGTATACAATCCACCAGCAGCTACAACAGACAACATAGACAGCCGCCTGTTAAAACTTTGCTCGTATTATCCTCCTTAGAGATTTTAATGTACCAAACGTTGAAAGGAAGAGAATTTGCAGCAGCGGTGCTCCGGAAATTGTACCGTGAGGTACTCTAGCTCAACAGTTCATACCAAAGTACTTCTAAGACTGTGTGAAAAGTTAGTACACAGAACCAGCAACAGAACCTACTAGAAATTGAAGAAAATGCTAGATTTGGTTTCACAAACCGAAGTGTAAATAAGCTTCAACACAATGCGGATATAGTATCCAATGCTAACTTGAAGGGATGTTTAGTAAATTCAACCAGAAAACTGGAGCTACATAATGAATTATCAAAGACTCGTTAGGAAACTAAGTAGTGCGTGGAAATGCTGGATGAAGAAACCTAGAAAATTCTATAGAAAAAAATGTCTCATTATGATAGACCAAAAATAAATCATTCTCTGATTATGCCCATGGATTGGCTACTCTTCACTGGACTTAAGGTCAACAGCATCCAGATCTTAGACCAGCCAGTGAGAGTAATTAAAGTAAAACTCGAAACTGGTCACAGGTATGAAGTGAAAAAAGGACAACGGAACTCGGAACTTTAGTACAAACCCTCACATAGGAAACAAACTTGTCACGACGTTTCGGTCCGACTTGGACCCTTAACGAGTCTCATAGAGGCTTGTCGGACCGAAACGTCACACGTTTCAGTCTCTTAAGTGCGGGTTTTCGTGAATTGTTCCTGCCTCGGTATTGTGACTTTCTATTCTTTAGGAAATTCAGTCCGATTCTGTCAAACGCCAATGAGTTCCCGGTTAGGTTCTAAGTTTATTAAATTTTGTGAGCGTGTTATTCAGCGAAAAGATATGAACTCTCAAAACTGCTCAGAGGTATGTCACGGGTACGCCTCGCTCCGTTCCTTGACTTAGAAGCAGTGTTTACTCAACAGAAAACTGAAAAGGGCATTTTAATCCCCAATGTTTATTGAGAATTTTCCTCACACTCGAAAGCACCGAATCCACATTGTCTCTACGCTATCCTGTGCTTTCAAATAGAAGGAAAATTTATGAATATGAGAATACGCGACCTAAAGTTGGGTCGCGACCCAATAAGAAATTGAGAAATGTCTGTATGTTCTTTCTCGTAATGTTTCTTTAATATATTATATTTAATAACTCTATGGAAATATGATTGGGTATTAAGTAGGTATTGTCATTTTGTGTTGCGAGGCAAAAGTAACTTCATTTTTTTTTTTTGGACGTGGATAAACAAGCTTGTTAGCTATTGCCCACCTAGTCTCATGTCTTCAAAAATATTAATTTTTCTAACATCATGCTATCAATGGAACATTTCGTTATCCCCATGTCATCAAAGATGGCAATTTTTTTGCCACTCGTCAAAGTCATTTCTTTTAACCTGTCTTCGAGGAAAGTAGTGTCTATAGCCTCATATCATCAAAGACAGTTGTTTTTTTATGCGTCATTAAAGTGTCATGTCCCGAGCCTCATGTCCTGAGAGTCGTTCCCTTGAGTCACCATATCAACAAGGACAGTTATCGTCTCCTTGGCTCTCGTCACTGCTACGGTTGTGGTAGTCACACTGGCCCCAGCAACTGAGGAGAGAAAAACAAAGTATGACAAGAGTGGATTTAAGGGGCAGCGAGCAGGATTACGAGGCAATAAGCGCAAAGTGGTGGTGATCCTTCGGCAGACAGGTGGTGCTTCGGAAGGATCACTGACGTCATAATAGGATACTCCTCCCACTTCCCCGAGGAAGTAGATGGAAGAATAGAGAATGGAAGACAGAACAGCTTGGTAACCATCGTGACAGAGAATCGTGAGAGTGGAATAAAAAGGGGATAGCAGATAACCGGTAGAGAGCAATAACGAAGTCATGATAAGTGGAATGAACAGATTTAAATAATTACGAAATTATACAAATAACAAAATCGAAGCGTGACCCCCAAACAAATATAGAAACAGACAGAAACGACAGAAAATCACATGACAGAAAAAACACAACTTAACAAGAAATAAACAAAACGAGCGGAGGTATACACAAAAACCGTTAAATAAAAATTTCAAGGATTTAATAAGTGGAATAAACATACAAAACAATTATCAAATGACAATAACAATGTCATGATAATTAACCAGGTCGCATCAGTTAAATTTCCAGGACAACAAACAACCACAACAATGTATCAGCTGCCTGATACATGCAAGACACGCATGATCTTGCTGTTTTTGCCTAACTTTGAAGATTTTCTCATCTTTCACTAACGTTTTACTGTATTTTCAATGGCTTTAAATTCGGACACTGCCACGTCATGATACATAAGTTGACCCTGATGATAATAGCGAAAGCTAATTAAGAACTAAATTAGATACAAAACAGGCATCACCCGCACATAGGAGAATGAAACTAAAGACGACGTTTCGGTCCGATATGGACCATTAACTAGTCCGTGAAGGACCGAAACGTTGTTAAAGTTTCATTTTCCTATGTGTGGGTTGTGTAT
Source organism: Cherax quadricarinatus (assembly GCF_038502225.1). Taxonomy (NCBI): domain Eukaryota; kingdom Metazoa; phylum Arthropoda; class Malacostraca; order Decapoda; family Parastacidae; genus Cherax; species Cherax quadricarinatus. The sequence continues at coordinate 5,526,035 of NC_091338.1, forward strand.
TGTTCCAGTCACGGTATTGTGCATTTTAATTATAAATTAGTTTCAAAATGACACGGAACGAATTGGACTTGTCACCTATACTTTTAAAGTTACCGTGAGACGATTTTGGGGGTCACCGCCCCCGCGACTCGGTCCCAAACCAGGCCTCCCGATTACTTACCAGATCCAACAATAATGTTACACACGGGGGTCAAGAGGCCAGGGTCAGATCTTAATACAAAACACGAATTACTGGTTTAATATCTATGATAAATAAATTTAACTCGGCTAATTATTCTGATGCAATTCATTCTTTCAAGAATGTGAAAAACAAATTGTATTCCATTAGCCATGAGCTGTATGATTCTTACGAGTTTAGCGCTTTTCTGTGGATATTGTATTAAAATGTTAAGCATTATTTATGGCCTATAGCATTTTGTGGGAGGCTCGTGAATTGTTCCAACTACGGAATTGTATTTTTTTTTTTTTTGTGATGGTTCACCGAGTTTCATCGGCGAGTTTGACCGAGTTGTTTACCGGATCTTGCCTACTCAGAGCGTGTCTGGTGACGGTACTGGGGCAGCTCCTGACCCAGTCTTTTAAGTACTAACAACAGGTATTACTGGTTCCTGCCCTCCTGAGCGGCGGCATCGTACTCGTAAAACTGTGTATATTTACCGCCTCTCGCCTTCATCCAGCTCGTTCCACTTCTCTATTCCTTCATGACGGGCTCTTGATCCAGAGAACTGGACGTGTATCCTTATTTTGTGTTTATCAAACCTGACCACCTCTCACTCTCGTCCTTACCTACTAACTGACCGGAGACTAAAATAAATATAACAATGTCCACGAGTCCTCTGTTAACCTAGCTGGAGTTGCGAGCTGTGCCAGCTACGGGTGAGGGGCTCTTGGTCCAAAGAACTGGAGCTACCGTTGCCTTCAAATCAATCCTGATTGCCTCCGCCACTCCCTTGCGTGCTTGCGATCTGTTTCTCAGGATTCCTGCCTTGTTAGAGCGTAGTTTGGGCCCGGGCCACGGAGGCGTTGACACTGGGAGGCCCCTCTTGAAGACAGCTGGAAATTTATTGATAATTCCCATTGAATATGATGAGAGGAATGTTGAAAAATCTTGGTCCCTTTACACTTAATGACTTGTCTTTTAGACTAGAGTACTCCTGACAGGTACTTTGCACCATCTGCAGTCTCTCTTGCTCTCACAGTAATTTTGATGTGCAGATTCGGGAAAAATTCGTCCAGAATTTTCCAAATATAAATTAAGATGCAACTTTCTCGCCTATGTTCCAGGGAGTCCCGTGCAAGGGACTTCGAGGAAGCCTAGACTCAGGTCGGGCTGTGAGGGTGGAGGAGCCCTTGACAATATGCACTGAAAATCCTACGTGGTTTAGTTCACATAACTAATATAAACATAATAATTAGTTCATGCTTATTCGACTTAACGAACTAAGGAAAATATGGGAAGGATACTAAAAAGTATATTTCTCCCAAGGCCATCAGCACAACACAGCTGGTAGTAAGCGCTACAGCTTCTTGGGGAAAAAAGAGCTGAATATGATAAAGCGTAGCTAGAAATAAGTAATCAAACAGGTAAGCATGGACAGGTCATCTCACAAAAGTGGAATGAGTGGATAATACGATGAGGAATGCGAGGCGTAAAATCTCATACACAGCTTTAAAGTAGGTAGAAAGTTCCAAGCGGCCAAAAACCAGCAGTGCCGACCAAATTAATCAACTTGGAAAGTACGAAAACGCAGGAGCAGGGGGGCAGGCAATGAACATAACGTAGAAGATACGTGGACCTGTTGACTACAAACGCAGTATAGATCCATACTTGAAGACAAAAGTACATGAGCTGAGTGTTGGGGTGGAGTGCGTGTTCCGACGTGGTGCTGTGTGGGGATGGGTGTTGGGGTTGCAGACACAAGTGGGTCGTTACAGGTAGTGTGGGACAGGGTCGTCAGCGCCCCCACCCCCCGTCATAAACACATTAACATGACAGGTAGGCAGCCGGGTGTCACGGTAACTACGGTCCATATAATGTATAAACCACAGAGGTAATTAATTACTGTGCTGCTCACACGCATAGTTATCCAGGGGCTTCCACTACACGCCGCCCCTTGCTCACCACCCAGGAGCCACACTCGAACACACCCTTCTACGACACACACACTCCTAGCATATACCACCCGCCTTCCTCACGCCCACACCATACGTCTGTTTGACGCCGCTCACAAAGGTACCCAACTACCTGATGCCCACACCATATGTCTGCCCTATGTCCACAACACTATCTCAAGGCCTCAACACTGTTCGCCTCCCTTAAGACTGCTCTCACTGCTCATTTCATCGTTCGAACCTACTAGAGAACAGGTTCCACAAACTACTAAACCTACTAGAGAACAGGTTCTACAAAGTGGAAGCGTTAAAGGCCCAAGACTTTTCAACAACCTTCCTTCATGCATACGAGAAAACACCACCAGACACCCGATCGTCTTCAAAATAGAACAAAACTTGACCACTTCGTCAGGTTAGTTTTTCATTAGCTGGGCTATGGTGTCAACCCCGGCACCAAGAACCTGGTTGATCAGGCTATGAACCAGGAAGCCTGGTCTGGGATCAGGCTACGCGGACACTGACGACCGGAATCGTCTTAAAGGTAATCTTCAGGTACTCACATTTGCGGCGCCATTCTGGACAATAACTGTCGTGTTTCAGGGTGACACACTGCGGCTGGTAAATGAAGCTTACAAGCCTTTTATATGAAGGTCCCCAGCCACCTCTCACGCCCTCAGCCACCTCACCCCTCCCCAGATCAATCTAATACCCCCAGACACCCCACAACCCTAGACACCCCACAACCCCCAGACACCCCACAACGCTCAGAGGCTTGAATAGGTCGCCCCCATCATATATTTTGAAAGTTTATTACTTGTCGCAGAAAATTAACGACGCTTAACACTTAACGAAGCTAAAGACACCTGCTGGGTGGGGAACAGGTGGGGAAGCAAGGGTGGGGAGGTAGGGATGGGGGTCTGATTGTCAAGAGATTTTTTTTTTTTACCAAAATCTGATACATTAGCAATGCGTTGCTACCTTATTCTACGAGCCGAGATATTTCACCAGGGTAATGAGGATATTGTCAAGTATTCCAATAACGGTTCAACAGGTAGGGAAAAACTTCAACTCGGCTGTAACGAAATCCTAGGAATTGATGTTACTCTGGAATCACCATTTCTCAAGACATCCTATCCTATACACAAAGAAATGAATTAGGATGGACTGGACTATAAAAAAATGCGTATGTAGTATAGACTGACATCGCAAAAGCCATCTTCAAGTGCGACCATGGAGTAATAGCGAACTAAATGCGTGCAAAATGAATGACTAGAAAATTGTGCAAGCGGGCGAATATTTAACCACCTAACAGGACCCAAAGAATAGTAGTGATCACAGACTGCCAAAGTGAAAAGCTGTTGACTCACGAAATCGTCATGACATGATCGCAAACCCAGTGGCTAACGCGTCGGTCTGGAGTTTTATGACTCTCTGATTGCGGGTTCTATCCCCACCCGTGGTATGGTTTAAAAGCTCTGTTCCTCAAGGCACAGTACTTGTCCCACTTCTCTCACTCTCATATCCCATACGGACTGAGACGTTAATCTTACCACTCTCATTCTTTGTGGACTCGATACTAAAATCTGAACGAGACTTTCATCCACGGAGGGCACTGCAAACCAAGTCTTCCAGATCCCTGGCTGTCTTCAAGAAGGAACTTGGCAAGATCTTCGAGTTAGTTCCTGATCAGCAGGACTGTGGTGCGTATGCTGGACTTCGTGCGGCATGCACTATCCTGATTGATCATTTCATTCACCGGGAGGTCTGGTCTGTGACTGGGTGGCTCCAGGCACGTTGTCCCTGGGAACACTCCAGATAGGTTCTAGTGGACCACTGAGAACAATAAAATGTTCAGCGAGGCCAAATTTCAGTTACTCATCTTTGTAAAACTTTAGAAAATTTAAAGCAGAGTTGAGTACACGAGAAACTATAATCACGCAACAAAGCGGAGGCTTTATGTGAGTGACTTTCCTGGGGTCGATTACGGGATTCCATCCTGAACTAACCTTACCAGGCTTCCCGGTTACCTGCTTGATCAACCAGACTCTTGGTGATATCAGATCTCGCGTCCAAAAGTATCACAACACTATTAACACATCTGCAAGGAAAATGACAGGCAGGACAACCGGAACCTTCAAAACAAGACTTATCAAGGCAGTGACCATACTCTTCGAGGACTCATTTGCTTCCTCTAGGCAGGAATATTGCTGGTAATAGCTTTTATATCCTTTTACTCATGTACGAATTAATTGCTCTACCATATTGTATTACTTTTGTCACTACCACTACTACTACTACCACTAGTGAACATCGAAATGGTACCTCACTAGTATTCACCTCACTCTGAGCCTTTATATACCCTCTGTGTCCATGTATTGTTTGTAATGGCTTGATAAAGCTCCTGGAGAGCGAAACGTTGCCACAATAAATGTCACATTAGTTGCATTTGTGTCCTTTTACTTTACATATTGTCGGTAATTCTACCAACTTTATTACAATGGTCTGAAAGCTGCAGAAAGGTCATGAATGACTCTGAGAAGAGCGCAAGGTAAGAGTCATCAGCAGAAGAGTGGACAACACTGAAGATAGTTATTAAATAATAATAACCTTCATAAAGCAGACACTAGCGAGTGGTAAGTTAAATATTTTAACTTCACAAGACATGAAACAACGCAGGTGCGGAGGGGCTTAAAATTGCATAACCTGGTCAAATATGCACGTGTGTGTGAGAGAACTTTACTAGAGTCCAGAACAAAAAAAAATAGTTTTAGTGGGAGATTCGTCCGCCTTGCTGCCATTAATACGGGGGGGGGGGAATAAAACAGTTGTTCCAGGTCAGAACTTTGCAGGGAAGGCAAGTTGCTCCTTCCTACAAATTACCAGTACTGTAAAGAAACTTTTTAACTGGTGACTTTCTTCCAACCATCAAAAGAGTGAAGGAACACGTTCTTCCTTCCTAGAACCATTAAAACATTGAAGGAACACGTTCTTCCTTCCTAGAACCATCAAGAGAGTGAAAGAACACGTTCTTCCTTCCTAGAACCATTAAAACATTGAAGGAATACGTTCTTCCTTCCTAGAACCATCAAAACAGTGAAGGAACACGTTCTTCCTTCCTAGAATCATTAAACCATTGAAGGAATAAGTTCTTCCTTCCTAGAACCATCAAAACAGTGAAGGAACACGTTCTTCCTTCCTAGAACCATTAAAACATTGAAGGAATACGTTCTTCCTTCCTAGAACCATCAAAACAGTGAAGGAACACGTTCTTCCTTCCTAGAACCATCAAGAGAGTGAAAGAACACGTTCTTCCTTCCTAGAACCATCAAAACAGTGAAGGAACACGTTCTTCCTTCCTAGAACCATCAAAACATTGAAGAAATACGTTCCTTCCTAGAACCATCAAAACAGTGAAGGAACACGTTCTTCCTTCCTAGAACCATCAAAACATTGAAGAAATACGTTCCTTCCTAGAACTATCAAAACAGTGAAGGAACACGTTCTTCCTTCCTAGAACCATCAAAACATTGAAGAAATACGTTCCTTCCTAGAACCATCAAAACAGTGAACACGTTCTTCCTTCCTAGAACCATCAAAACAGTGAAGGAACACGTTCTTCATTCCTAGAACCATCAAAACATTGAAGAAATACGTTCCTTCCTAGAACCATCAAAACAGTGAAGGAACACGTTCTTCCTTCCTAGAACCATCAAAACAGTGAAGGAACACGTTCTTCATTCCTAGAACCATCAAAACATTGAAGAAATACGTTCCTTCCTAGAACCATCAAAACAGTGAAGGAACACGTTCTTCCTTCCTAGAACCATCAAAACAGTGAAGGAACACGTTCTTCATTCCTAGAACCATCAAAACATTGAAGAAATACGTTCCTTCCTAGAACCATCAAAACTGTGAAGGAGCACGTTTTTCCTTCCTAGGATACAGTGAAAGACCAAACTCGCCCAACCTACAACCATTACTACATCACATTAACAAAATAAACACATTAACATAAAAAGTGCTTAACCTCCAGAAGGTTGTTGGTAAGTTGCAGTCAAGTATCATACACGCGAACAATGGAAGACTGTTTAATGTTTTACTCTCTCACAGGATTACTTCTCTTCTTTCCTCTCTCCTTCCCCCCCACCCCCCCCTCCCTCTCTCTCTCTCTCTCTCTCTCTCTCTCTCTCTCTCTCTCTCAAAACTGGTATGATGAAAGATAAACTGAGGGTGTCGAACCAGGTACGAACCAGAAATAATGGATTTAAATTGGATAAATTTAGATTTAGAAAGGACGTAGGTAAGTACTGGTTTTCTAACAGAGTTGTGGATGCGTGGAACAATCTTCCCAGTGGGGTGATAGAGGCTAGGACCTTGGGTAGCTTAAGAAGAGATTGGACAAATATACGAGTGGGAGGGGCTGAGTTTGATTAGTCATTGGGTACGGGAGTTAATTCTTGGGTAGCTTTGGGTAGAGGTCGTTTTGATAAGGACTTGCCTCGTATGGGCCAGTAGGCCTTCTGCAGTGTTCCTTCATTATGTTCTTATGTTCTTATATACGTCTGTTGACACTTAGCATATATTTACTTTCATATGTGTGTGTGTGTGTGTGTGTGTGTACTCACCTATTTGTACTCACCTATTTGTGGTTGCAGGGGTCGAGTCATAGCTCCTGGCCCCGCCTCTTCACTGATTGCTACTAGGTCCTCTCTCTCCCTGCTCCATGAGCTTTATCATACCTCGCCTTAAAACTATGTATGGTTCCCGCCTCCACTACTTCACTTTCTAGGCTATTCCACGGCTTGACTACTCTATGACTGAAGAAATACTTCCTAACATCCCTTTGATTCATCTGAGTCTTCAACGACTCCTTACTGAGGTATCGGAACGCTATCCGTAGGTTTGCCAGGCGCCCGTATGCTGCAGCAGTTATCTGATTGATGTGCGCCTCAGGAGATATGCTCGGTGTTATACTCACCCCCAGATCTTTTTCCTTGAGTGAGGTTTGCAGACTTTGGCCATCTAAACTATATTGTGTCTGCGGTCTTCTTTGCCCTTCCCCAATCTTCATGACTTTGCATTTGGCGGGGTTAAACTCAAGGAGCCAGTTGCTGGACCAGGCTTGTAGCCTGTCCAGGTCTCTTTGTAGTCCTGCCTGATCCTCATCCGATTTGATTCTTCTCATTAACTTCACATCGTCCGCAAACAAGGACACTTCTGAGTCTATCTCTTCCGTTATGTCATTCACATATACCAAGAACAGCACAGGTCCTAGGACTGACCCCAGTGGAACCCAGCTTGTCACAGGCGCCCACTTTGACACCTCATCACGTACCATGACTCGTTGTTGCCTCCCTGTAAGGTATTCTCTTATCCATTGCAGTGCCTTTCCTGTTATGTGTGCCTGATCCTCTAGCTTTTGCAGTAACCTCTTGTGAGGAACTGTGTCGAAGGCCTTCTTGCAGTCCAAAAAAATGCAGTCGATCCACCCCTCTCTCTCGTCTTACTTCTGTCACCTTGTCATAAAACTCTAATAGGTTTGTGACACAGGATTTTCCCTCCCTGAAACCATGCTGGTTGTCAATTATACACTTGTTTCTTTCCAGGTGCTCCACCACTCTCCTCCTGATGATCTTCTCCATGACCTTGCATACTATACACGTTAATGATACAGGTCTGTAGTTTAGTGCCTCATGTCTATCTCCCTTTTTAAAAATTGGGACTACATTTGCCATCTTCCATACCTCAGGGAGTTGCCCAGTTTCAAATGATGTGTTGAAGATCTTCGTTAATGGTACACACAATGTCTCTGCTCCCTCTTTAAGGACCCATGGAGAGATGTTGTCTGGTCCCACCGCCTTTGAGGTGTCAAGTTCGCATAGCAGCTTCTTCACCTCCTCCTTGGTTATATGTAACTCATCCAGCACTTGCTGGTGCACCCCTCTGCTCTGATTTCCTGGAGTCCTACTGGTTTCCACTGTAAATACTTCTTTAAATCTTGTGTTGAGCTCCTGACATACCTCCTGGTCGTTTCTTGTGAATTCCCCATCACCCTTCCTCAGTCTGATTACCTGGTCCTTGACCGTTGTTTTCCTCCTGATATGGCTGTACAACAGCTTCGGGTCAGTCTTGACTTTCGATGCTATGTCATTTTCGTATTGCCGCTGAGCCTCCCTTCTTATCTGTGCATATTCGTTTCTGGCTCTTTGGCTAATCTCTTTATTTTCCTGAGTTCTCTGTCTTCTGTACCTTTTCCATTCTCTAATACACCTAGTTTTTGCCTCCCTACACCTTTGGGTGAACCAAGGACTCATTCTGTTCTTCCCATTATTTCTGTTTCCCTTGGGAACAAACCTCTCCTCTGCCTCCTTGCATTTTGTTGCCATATAGTCCATCATTTCTTGTACTGGTTTTCCTGTCAGTTCCCTCTCCCACTGAATGTCTTGAAAGAAGTTCCTCAAGCCTGAGTAGTTCCCCCTTTTGTAGTTTGGTTTTTCCCACCCTATTCCTGCTGCTCTCTCCACTTGGAGCTCAACTATGTAGTCGAAGTACAGAACCACATGATCACTAGCTCCCAGGGGCCTTTCATACATGATATCATAAGAACATAAGAACATAAGAAAGGAGGAACACTGCAGGAGGCCTGCTGGCCCATACTAGGCAGGTCCTTTACAATTCATCCCACTAACAAAACATTTACCCAACCCAATTTTCAATGCTACCCAAGAAATAAGCTCTGATGTGAAAGTCCCACTCAAATCCAACCCTTCCCACTCATGTACTTATCCAACCTAGATTTGAAACAACCCAAAGTCCTAGCCTCAATAACCCAACTAGGTAGACTGTTCCACTCATCAACTACCCTATTTCCAAACCAATACTTTCCTATGTCCTTTCTAAATCTAAACTTATCTAATTTAAATCCATTACTGCGGGTTCTCTCTTGCAGAGACATCCTCAAGACCTTATTAATATCCCCTTTATTAATACCTATCTTCCACTTATACACTTCGATCAGGTCTCCCCTCATTCTTCGTCTAACAAGTGAATGTAACTTAAGAGTCTTCAATCTTTCTTCATAAGGAAGATTTCTGATGCTATGTATTAATTTAGTCATCCTACGCTGAATGTTTTCTAACGAATTTATGTCCATTTTGTAATACGGAGACCAGAACTGAGCTGCATAATCAAGGTGAGGCCTTACTAATGATGTATAAAGCTGCAGTATGACCTCTGGACTTCTGTTGCTTACACTTCTTGATATAAATCCCAGTAATCTATTTGCCTTATTACGTACGCTTAGGCATTGCTGTCTTGGTTTAAGGTTGCTGCTCACCATAACCCCCAAGTCCTTTTCGCAATCTGTATGGCTAAGTTCTACATCATTTAATTTATAAGTACTAGGGTTATGGGCACTCCCAAGCTTCAGAACCTTGCACTTATCTACATTGAACTGCATCTGCCACTTTTCTGACCAAGAATAGAGTTTGTTTAAATCCTCCTGAAGTTCCCTAACATCTACGTTTGAATCAATTATCCTACCTATCTTTGTGTCATCGGCGAATTTGCTCATATCACTAGTAATTCCCTCATCAAGATCATTGATATATATTATAAACAACAACGGGCCCAAGACTGATCCCTGTGGAACGCCACTTGTTACAGATCCCCACTCGGATTTAACCCCATTTATGGACACTCTCTGCTTCCTGTCAGTGAGCCATGACTCGATCCACGAGAGCACTTTTCCCCCAATGCCATGGGCTGCCACTTTCTTTAACAGTCTATGGTGCGGAACTCTATCAAAAGCCTTACTAAAATCTAAGTAAATAATATCAAATTCTTTATTGTGGTCAACAGCCTCAAAAGCTTTACTGAAGAAAGTTAATAAATTAGTTAGACAAGACCGGCCTCTTGTGAATCCATGCTGAGTATCATTAATCAAGCTATGCTTATCGAGATGGCTTCTTATAATCTCAGCTATAATTGACTCTAGTAATTTGCCTACAATTGAGGTCAGGCTTATTGGGCGGTAATTTGACGGTAACGACTTGTCCCCTGTTTTAAAAATAGGAGTTACATTAGCCATCTTCCACATATCAGACACTACACCTGTTTGAAGAGATAAATTAAAAATATTAGTTAATGGTTCACAGAGTTCCATTTTGCATTCCTTAAGAACCCTTGAAAAAACCTCATCAGGACCCGGCGACTTATTTTGCTTCAGTCTGTCTATCTGCCTCACAACCATCTCACTAGTGACTGTGATGTTACATAATTTATCTTCTTCTAGCCCACTGTAAAAATTAATTACTGGAATATTGTTAGTGTCTTCCTGTGTAAAAACTGAGAGAAAATAATTATTTAAAATCAAGCACATTTCATTCTCATTGTCAGTAAGGTGCCCATAGTTATTTTTAAGGGGACCTATCTTATCTCTAACTTTTGTTCTATAGACCTGGAAAAAACTTTTTGGGTTAGTTTTAGAATCCCTAGCAACTTTAATTTCATAGTCCCTTTTAGCTTTTCTTATCCCCTTTTTAATGTCCCTCTTAATGTCAATATACTGATTCATAAGATGACCCTCACCTCTTTTGATACGCCTATAAATTCCTTTCTTATGCCCTAGTAGATATTTGAGCCTATTATTCATCCATTTTGGGTCATTTCTATTTGATCTAATTTCTTTATATGGGATAAACGCTCTTTGAGCAGCATGTATAGTGTTCAGAAAACTGTCATATTGATAGCTCTCTTCGTTACCCCAGTCAACAGATGATAAGTGTTCTTTAAGCCCATCGTAATCTGCTAAGCGAAAATCTGGGACTGTTACTGAGTTATCGCTACTATCGTACTTCCATTCAATGCTAAATGTAATTGATTTGTGGTCGCTAGCACCCAGTTCCTCTGAAATTTCTAAATTATTAACAAGGGATTCATTGTTTGCCATAACTAAGTCAAGCAGGTTATTTCCCCTTGTAGGTTCTGTCACAAACTGCTTCAAAAAACAATCCTGAAATACTTCTAAGAAGTCGTACGATTCTAAATTCCCAGTCAAGAAATTCCAATCAACATGACTAAAGTTAAAGTCTCCTAGAATTACTACATTATCGTGCCTTGTGGCCTTAACAATTTCCTCCCATAGTAGTTTCCCTTGGTCCCTATCTAAGTTAGGGGGACGGTATATCACTCCTAAAATCAGTTTTTCATGCCCCTCTGAAAATTCTATCCAAACAGACTCTGTATGTGTTACTTCAGACTTAATACCCGTTTTTATGCAACAGTTCAAGCGATCTCGGACGTACAATGCCACCCCACCCCCCCTCCCAATACTTCTATCTTCTTGGAACAATTTAAAACCCTGAATATGACATTCCGCAGGCATGTCCCGACTTTTTGAATTAAACCACGTCTCAGTTAAGGCAAATACATCAATGTTACCTACACTAGCAACTATCCTCGATGTCAGAACTACTCAAGGTGAATACAAGGTCCAGTCTTGCTGGTTCATCCTCTCCTCTCTCTCTGGTAGTGTCTCTAACATGTTGATGCATGAGGTTTTCCAGTACCACATCCATCATCTTGGCTCTCCATGTTTCGGGACCCCCATGGGGCTCCAGGTTTTCCCAGTCAATCTCCTTGTGATTGAAATCACCCATAATTAGTAACTTTGCTCCCCCCATGTGTGCTCTCCTGGCCACCTCGGCTAGTGTGTCGACCATTGCTCTGTTGCTCTCATTGTATTCTTCTCTTGGCCTCCTGCAGTTCTGTGGTGGGTTGTACATTACTGCAATTATCACCTTATGTCCCTCAGACTGGAGTGTTCCTACTAAGTAGTCCCTTTCGCCCGTGCCATCCATTCCTTCCATTTTCTCAACCCCCCACTGGTTTTTAATGAGCAGTGCAACTCCTCCTCCCCCTCTCCTCCCTCTGTCTTTCCTGAGGATTTGATATCCGGATGGAAAGATTGAATCTGTTATTATTCTGGTGAGTTTTGTTTCTGTGAGTGCTATTATGTCTGGGGATGTCTCCTTGATTCTTTCGTGCCACTCCTCATACTTATTTGTTATTCCATCTGCATTTGTATACCACACCTTCAACTTCTTTTCTAAGATTGTGGTCTGGGAGGTGTATTGGGGTTGGGGAAGTGGGAGATCTGATAAGGAACTATGGGTGGTTGTTGTGGGGGTGGAGTTTGTAATGCAGTGGGTGGGGGCAGTGGGTGGGGGCATCGGATGTGGCATGGGTGTTTTGGTTTAGTGTGTTTGGTTGCACTGGGGTTGACCTGGTTGAGAGGCTTCTATAGGAAGTTGTGAGGGAGGCTGTATTTGATCTTCCTGTGTCTGTGATCTCCTGTCTGTCTTCTCCATCCCCTCTCTTTCCTCCTTTCGCCTTTGTACCATCTCTCTCTGTTTCTTCCTTTCTGCTTGTGTTCTGTCGCGGTCGAGATACACCTTCCTGTATGCTGGCATGTCCCTTAATCGTGCTTTCTCCTGCAGGATCCTGTTCCGAGTCGATTCTGCCTTGAAGGTCACTTTCACTGGCCGGGTTTTTTTTTTTTTACAAACCCCCCTATTCTCCGAAAATTTTCCAGCTGGGTCATGTCGTCTTCTCCTATTGCTTTCATGATGCTTTCAATTGCTTTTTTTTCCCTTGTTTTCTTGCTTCATATGTTTCCCCTTCAACTTCCTGGAGCCCATACACAAAGATTGACCTCACCCTTTCATGCTCCCACTGCATATCCCTTTGTATCCCCTCATTCAATTTGATTTCCTCCATTGCAGCTTTCCTTTCTTCAGTTTCACTAGCTAATGTACTTGGGCTCAGTGGCCTGTCATTTTCCCTTCTCGGCTTTCCCTGGGCTCTGCTGTGGTCTGTTAGGGCCTCCACATATAGCTTAGTTCTTTCATTTACTACAGTCTCCACTGATTGAGCTTCTACATGCAGTTTTGCTCCTTCTTTCCCTACAGTCCCCTTATTTGTGACTGAGGTAGCAGTCTCTGTTGTCAATCCCAAAATGTTCTTTAGTTCTTTAGGCTGTTTCAGATTTTTCAGTTCCTCTTGTAAACTCTGTATCCTGGCCTCTGCTGCTTTGACTTGCACCTCCCACTTCCTGCTTTCCATGTCTATCCTCTCTTCCATTCTCATGCTAAGTTCTTCTAGTTTCTTTTCCCATTCATGTTCCCTTTTTGTGAGCTCTGCTGCCCAATCTTCCTTTGCAGTTTCCTCCTCCTGTCCCTTGGTTTTTCTTGTTGCTCTCTGGCAACCCATTTTTGTTTTATCCTGATTGCCTCAGAGTGGGAAACCTATGTAATTCTGTATGTTAGGTTAGTATTGTGTATGTCAGAGTGTGGGGGGGGGGAGGTAGAGGAGGAACTGTGGCTATGTGGGAGAGTAGTGGGGAGGGGGAGTGGGAAGGAGAGTGAAGCAAGTGGGTGAGTGGGAGAGGGAAAGGGGGAAGGAGGGAGAGGTGGGGAGGGTGAAAGAGGGAGGGGAGGGATCAGGTGAAGGAGTGAGATGTCGGTGGGGGAGGGGGGGAGTGTATGTGTGAGTCTGGCAATGTGTGTGTATGTGTGTTGCGTATGTGTGTGTGTTATGTGTGTGTGTTGTGTGTGTTGTGTGTGTTGTGTGTGTGTGTGTGTGTGTGTGTGTGTGTGTGTGTGTGTGTGTGTGTGTGTGTGTGTGTGTGTGTGTGTGTGTGTGTGTGTACATACATAGCACATACGTACATATATAATGCTCTCTCGAGAACATTCCTGATGCAAAGTTTCACTCTGGTAGCGTAAAAGTCATCCAAAATTAAACAGAAAGTAATAAATTAAAACATGCAAAAACATTGGCTATTGTTTAAATTTCAAACTACAATGTCAATTAAATCCGAACAAAATGACTGTCCTCATGACTGATCAAATACAATTCAAATTTTATTCAAGCACATTGTACACAAAACTGTTGACAAAACTCCCCTAAACATCAGTAAAATGTGTTTGACCAATGATCTATATGGTGTTGTGAAGTTTAAATGTCCGTACAGATGAAACAGTCTGGCAACACAGGTAGAAATACTGTCAGTGGTACAAGCGACCCGGACAATGATCAATGTTAGTTCACCACAGCACTGGAGAATTAAACTGGGCTAATTCTGTCAGGGAATGAGACGAATATTTAGTAATATGCTGAATGCTACCCGTTTAGATTACGTGATTTGCCTTCATAAAACCTTATGCCCTCAAGCAGGTAAGAGACAACGGCCCCTGTGCAACACCAACCGTGACTATCGTATTCACCAAAAAAGCGCTAAATCCGAGGGGGCTGATTTAAGGATGGCACATAAACTGTACTCTCGGGAACGTAAAGTTGGCTTATATTCTCTTGTATATTTTTCAGTGTTTTCTACTAAGGCGATTTTCATACTTACGTTCATATACACGTCAGGAGTTACATGACATTTACGGGTTGTATCCTGAAGGTTAACGTATTCAATTCTGTTCATGAACTTTTTAAAAAGTCCGATGCTTCCTTATAAATACGGGATTCCGGGCCAGGTGCTGCATGTGTACACATGCCTAATTTTCGATTTTTTTTTAATATATGATTTGTAGGGCAGGTAGGGGTTAAAAAAAAAATGCATCCTCCACAAATTCAGCGGACTGCTGTACACCGACATATACTGGTCTCTTAAGATTTCCTTCATTTCATTCTCATCATTTTATAACCTGGGATTGAACATTAAAATGGTATAAAATACCGACAAGTTGTTAGGTAAGACACATATGCAACAGTTAGGTATCTTTATTTCGAAACGTTTTGCCTACACAGTAGGCTTCTTCAGTCGAGTACAGAAAAGTTGATAGAAGCAGAAGACGATGTAATCAGTCCATCACCCTTAAAGTTTTGAGGCGGTCAGTCCCTCAGTCTGGAGAAGAGCATTGTTCCATAGTCTGAAGAAGCCTACTGTGTAGGCGAAACGTTTCGAAATAAAGATACCTAACTGTTGCATATGTGTCTTACCTAACAACCTGTGATTAATGGCTCCATTCTAAAAGTAATTCTCGACTTGTATTTTGTAAATATTTGTCATCCCCTGGACGACTTCTAGATCCCTCTGTACTTCTTTCTAGTAAAAATATTTATTCTTCTTCTCTATATTGACATTCTCTTTTACTGAATCCTTCACTGTGACATTCTCGTATTTTTTTTCATCTACATTCTTCCACGGTCTCTCTATTTGATCTACTTTTAGACTTCCTCATCGGTACATATTTTATACAGACCTTACAGGCTTTTGTTTCCGGTTTTTCCACACACAGGCGAAGCTTAGCGCACCTAAGATGTTTGGCAAGGAATGCCGGACAGCCATGTTTATTCTGTCCCAGTTAATTCTCAAGAAATTCAAGGTAATCAGATTTTATCTCGGGGAATGTAGTTCCATTTATTTAGAGCAAAAGTCCTTCACCACATCAATATACTCACGAATGCCTTCACTTAGGACACTTTCATTGAAGAAGCTGTATTCCTTGGATCCCTGATCATTTCAAATACTGTATTTGAATGTATTTGAAGTGATTACGTTCCAAGGACCGAAACGTCTTCAGCAAAGATGTCCAAAGTGAATACATTCGTATATTTCCTTCAAGTTTCAGTATGTTGCATATATATATATTTGGCATCAACTGTCTTATCCTTGTGTCGGAGTCACGGCTCTCATCACACAGGTCTGGGGAACAAAATTTCCAGTCGAAGAAAAAGGATAATGCACATGTCGTCTTTGGTTTGTGTGTCTGAAAAAGAGAAAAAAAACGGATGTTGTCATGGGATGACTCGACCCATTTGCTGGTGTTGGCTGGTCTGGTCATCCTATGACAGGACTCGTCGACGACAGAGCTGTGACGAGAAAAGTTTAAGTTTATTTACTAAACAAAACTGGATACAGTGTGTCGCTGCACTATTCTATACGATAGTTACATACATACAGGATGGGTTTCATACACCAGGTAATGAAATGTGTCAGCCTGAGCTGGGAAGATTCAGCAGTGCACTGAAGATATGGTGAAGATAGTGTATGAAGTTGCTGATGGCCGCTAGTTGACCGGTTCTGGACCGAGTGGTCAGAGTATGACATATGTGGTGGTATTAGCTATGTCTGGAGAAACTATAAAATTTATCTTAATGTTGGCCAAATGAAGGCGTCCATAGTGGAGCTTTCGGCCACTGACCGAGGCCTTCTGCTTTAAGAGAATGTTATACACAAGTGCACATTAAGCGAAGTTCGTTTCATTAATCCACGGGTTACGCAATACTAGAATTCTTGGGATAACATGACTTAAGAAATCGTAATGACACGATTGCAAATAAACCATACCCCCGGCCGGGATTGAACCCGCGGTCATAGAGTCTCAAAACTCCAGCCCGTCGCGTTAGCCACTAGACCAGCTAGCCACAATAAGATTCATCCAACTAGGTATATTTCTACACCATAGGAAGGTTAGCACAGGCACCTCTGTGACCACAAATGCAAGTTTTTACAGACGAATCTCCATCTAGCGTGGCCGTGACGAACTCTAGCTCAAGTCCCTTCACTGCCGTCAACATGACTTAAGAAATCGTAATGACACGATTGCAAATAAACCATGCCCCCGGCCGGGATTGAACCCGCGGTCATAGAGTCTCAAAACTCCAGCCCGTCCAGCTGGTCTAGTGGCTAACGCGACGGGCTGGAGTTTTGAGACTCTATGACCGCGGGTTCAATCCCGGCCGGGGGTATGGTTTATTCTAGGGATAGTGAGGCAGCTTTACCTTCGATGGGTTTCGAGAGTTTTCATACTCCCTCAGCTCGGCCCTCCATCAGGCTTGTCTACTGCTTGCCTGGTCAACCAGGCTGTGCTGGTGGTCCGCTGGACCACATATCCATCACAGTCTGGTTGAAGCCTGAACACTTCTACAGTTAGAGTGAAAAAGACTACATTTTCACACTGACTGCACGTTTCGCCAACGTAATGCGACCTAAGCTATAAAGTGGGCGAAACGTCAACAAATAATTTCATATAACAGCATTTGCCCAATATACCTTCGCTATTCCAAAAACAACACACACAAAACGTGTAATTTTTGCCACACCTTTTGTTCGCGAAGAAATTATGCGAACTTTACTTCCTCTAAAATGTATTTTCAAACCAAACTTCTTAGCTTTTTGATGGGCAAACTCAACTTAAAGTTTGAGGACCTCCAACTTATGAGCTAGCAAGAGGAGTCACAGAATGAGAGAGAAAAAATAGAGATGGGGGCAAGTACAAACAGAAGAGTGCAAGAAACGGCATGAAAGAGACGGGAGGGAAGATAGATAAACCAATTATAAGGAAGAAGGCCAAGATGGTAGAAGGAAAGTACGAGACAAAATATTAAAAAGATGGAATAGTAGGATGAGGATGAGATGAGGAGAGACAGGAGGAGGAGGAGGAAACAGAGAAGGGGCGAGAGAGTGGAAGAACGGGGATAGTTTGGAGAGGGAGAGAGAGAGAGAGAGAAAGAGGTTGGGGGAGGGAGGAGAGAGAGGAGAAAGGGAGAGAGGAGGGAGAGAGGGAGAGAGGCGGGAGAAAGGCGGGAGAGGAGGGAGGAAGAGGAGGAGGAAGGGAGAGGGGTGAGAGAGAGAGAGAGAGAGAGAGAGAGAGAGAGAGAGAAAGGGAGGGAGGGGAAGCAGAGCCTTCAACACAGGAGGGATGTGGGTGGCCTTACTGTTATGTATAAGGCCAATATTGTCAAAGTACCACACTTGGATCCACTTCGAGGACAGCGTGAAACAAGCTTCTATACCACAAGACGGGCAGAGATCATATATACCCAGGATGACTCGAGTACGGAACACATTCGTACAGCATAATGATGTCAACGAGATAAAGTCAGTTGATCAAATGAAAATGCTGGCCCACAGAAGGCTCCAACTTCATCCTGTTCCTTACTTGTACGTCTCATAAAAAAAATTATTTCACATGAGCTGATGTAAACAGCTCTTAGCTTGTCAATAAAGTTAGGAATCCTTAACTTGTATATAGCTTGTCAATAAAGCTAAGGATCATTAACCTGATGTATGAGAGAGAGAGAGAGAGAGAGAGCGGGAGGTTGTCTGAGAAGGGCAGAGAGCAGAGCCTGCCTAACATGGGCCAACGGCCTCCTCTACTAGTATTTCTTTGTGATGGATCAGTCACCCGAACAACGAAGACTTTAATCCCAAGACACGAAAATTTGATGATTTTGCTTTTTAAGTGGTATGGAAAACTTAGCTCCAGTACGCCAGCGAAGGCTTAACCAGTGTTGTGTAGCACCGGTAAGCCAACGGTTTCTTGGCCACCAGTAGATGGTTAAACACCAGTACGACAGAGGGGTTGCCTCACCACGTCAGGAGAAAGATTCCCTGTATTATGGGGAAATTAAAGAAAAAAATAAAACAAGCAACTGCAAATAACCAAATATACATACGTAAAAAAAAAAATTCGACTGAAATGAATTAGCACTTTCGTGTATTTGCGCATGCGTGCGCATACGCACGTGTTGACACGTTCGCCTACACAGGAGACTAAATTATCAATAATAAAGATACCTAACCGCTGCACAGGTGTCTTAAATGATCAACTTGTCGGTATTTTATACCATTTTCAACATAGTTACCTAACTTGGTAGGTACGGCTCAGGATCCAGCCTAAGAGAAGACCCATACTACTGCAGTAATCCTTCCCATGAAATTTCAACGGCTGCATTTCGCTCTCTTAAAGAGTTTCATCACACAAAGCTCCTGGAGAGCGAAACGCAGCCATCTCACTGATTACGCATGTGTCCCTTTCGTGAAAGTTTAAAGTTTTTCACGAGCCACGATTGCTTTAGACATACTCGTACATCAACTAATTTACAATAAGACTACGCTGGATAAAATCTAGCCAATTATCTCTCGAAATGAAGTTTTGGCACAAAGTTCGGCAAGGGTGACTTTGGTCTGACGCTAGCTTTCATACGGCGAAGTTAAAGCTGACATGACAAGCTTTCACACGGCAAACTTAAGGTGGTTTGACACCCGTTTTAACACGGCCAAGTGGATGAGACACAAGAACTTAAAACCATTTTTTACTAAGTTCAGAAGTGCTCAGTTCGTTGGGGGTCACATGAAGTGGAATATTCTGGAGAGTGATGCAGTGGAGGCAGGATCCATACATAGCTTTAAGAAGAGGTAGGATAAAGCTCATGGAGCAGGGAGAGAGTGGACCTAGTAGCGACCAGTGAAGAGGAGGCCAGGAGCTATGACTCGACCCCTGCAGCCACAGTTAGAAGAGTACACAGCGCTTGGTGAATGAGAGGTTATCAGGTGCTTGATCCAAGGAAGGGTAGCTTTTCTTCCAAAATCAAGGCATAGCCTTTCAAACGGCCAAGGACAAAATAATTAAATGGTTTACGCCTTGATCATTGTGTAAATTCTTGTCCATTAAAGGAACACTGCAGTACAATGGATTTTATTCTATAAATACTACTGATAATAATAATAATAATAATAATAATAATAATAATAATAATAATAATAATAATAATAATAATAATAATTCGTCAATAAAGGTCCAGTAAATCTAAGACCTGAAATACTGTATTCACAGTATTTCAGGTATTATCGTCTGAGAAACTGAAGAAAACAGGTGAGGAACACGTTTGAGATAACTTTTTTGTTCTATATAGAGCCTTATGAAGTTACTGATTTAATCAAGTTCTACAGTGAGTGAAACATCGCCACAACAGAAGCTTTGGCTGAAACTGAATGTTGTTCCTCGGCAGAGCTCGGGTATTTAATATTTTCCTATAAGTACTTGCTATCCGCACCGCGGAATACATTATTTCTTGTGCAAATTATTTTGGGAGATACTAGAAATAAAATAACTTTTGAGAAAAAATGACGTGTGATTGGCTAACAGCGTTGGCCAATCACACGTCAGTCACTGGAGGTGCTGGCCAATCACACGTCAGTCACTGGAGGTGCTGGCCAATCACACGTCAGTCACTGGAGGTGCTGGGAAATCACAACGACCATATAAACAAAGACGTCATTGATATATTTGCTGCTATGAAAACAATGGGGCTGAACACGCACCGAGGCTGAGGGACTGACCACCTCAAACTTCTCCATATCTCATTCAGATACGTACGACTTCTGCTGTCTCCTCTATTTCGACTGAAGAAACTTGCTGGACAGGCGAAACGTCTCAACAATAAATGTATACAACTGCTACACATGTATTTTACCCATCTAATAAATGCTATACATATTTTACTCGTCTAATAAATGAATAATGCGATATTTATTGTGGCAACGTTTCGCTCTCCAGAAGCTCTGTCAAGTTGGTAATTCTACCAACATTATTACAGGTTAAGTTATGTTAGATTACGTTTCTTTTCAATATGCATAAAAAAATGTCTCCGTGGCACAATCCACTTAATTTTGGATTTTTAAATTATATTTTATCGCCAAAATACGCCGGAGAAGCAGAATTCAGTTACCAAAACTGGCTCTGTACCCGTGTCTTCTCTTAATTTCAATTGAAAAATCTTAATCAAGAAATTTCTATGACATCTAGATTTTTAAATTTAACACGTTATTTCTCGAGTGAAGGAGGATTTTCCACACTGTGTGTGTGTGTGTGGGTCCTTGTCTTTCCGGACTAGAAGTTGATAAATTAGACACATGAACAACACTTGCGTATCTTTGAGGAAATGTTTCGCCACACACTGACCAAATTCACAGGTGGACGTAGGTCATGCCTAGTATAGGTTAGGCAGGTGAAGAATTCCCTGTGTCAAGATCCCAAGATGCTGTCAGTTCTCAGAACCATATATCTACATGTAGAAAGTATTCCTATAAATTTTCAAGTATGTATACAAAAACAAAATGTTTTGGGTAACTTAGGTAAAAGATTATTTCTTATATTTTCATTACTCCATTATATGTGAACTCTGGAAAACAGATACGCAAGAGTGTTCAAGTACACAGAAATGAACACAGTGTGTTTGTCTTATAGTATTAAACCACAAGAATCGTATTATATATATATATATATATATATATATATATATATATATATATATATATATATATATATATATATATATACACATATACACACACATATATATAAGAAAATGTTTAATCTAAATTCATTTTGTCAAGTCAGCTCTGCCGTGTCCCGTCACGGGGCCAAGGCTTCCACATGTGTTTGTATTTCGCAAATATTTACATATTTGTCGGTATATTCCACCACTGATATACACTGGCTTTTGTGTGGCCACTGGACCCCACTGCGTATAGCAGCTCGGCCAGTGACGCTGCTGCTTGCCACACCTCCACCATGGTACTGACACAGCTTTTTTATCTTACGACAGGCGCGTGCTAGGTGAATTTATCCTGCCGAATGCAGCAATAACAATTAGTGTAATAATAATAATAATAATAATAATAATAATAATAATAATAATAATAATAATAATAATAACAAAAATAATAAAAAAATAATAAAAATAATAAAAACAATAAAAATAATAATTATTATTATTATGGAGGTGCGCGATTACCAAAACTGTTGTCCAGAGGGCTGAGGAAGGGTTGTTGAGGTGGTTCGGACATGTAGAGAGAATGGAGCGAAACAGAATGACTTCAAGAGTGTATCAGTCTGTAGTGGAAGGAAGGCGGGGTAGGGGTCGGCCTAGGAAAGGTTGGAGAGAGGGGGTAAAGGAGGTTTTGTGTGCGAGGGGCTTGGACTTCCAGCAGGCATGCGTGAGCGTGTTTGATAGGAGTGAATGGAGACAAATGGTTTTTAATACTTGACGTGCTGTTGGAGTGTGAGCAAAGTAACATTTATGAAGGGGTTCAGGGAAACCGGCAGGCCGGACTTGAGTCCTGGAGATGAGAAGTACAGTGCCTGCACTCTGAAGGAGGGGTGTTAATGTTGCAGTTTAAAAACTGTAGTGTAAATCACCCTTCTGGCAAGACAATGGAGTGAATGATGGTGAAAGTTTTTCTTTTTTGGGCCACCCTGCCTTGGTGGGAATCGGCCAGTGTGTTAATAATAATAATAATAATAATAATAATAATATTATATATATATATATATATATATATATATATATATATATATATATATATATGTCGTGCCGAATAGGCAGAACTTGCTATCTTGGCTTAAATAGCAACGTTCATCTTGCCATACAGGACAAGTGAAAATTTGTGTATGCAATAATTTCGCCAAAATCATTCTGAACCTAACGAGAAAAATATATTTCACTGTTTGTTTAGTATTAAATTACTGTAAACAAATTTAAAATATATATAGTTGGGTTAGGCTAAAATAAATTGCTCTTGTTATAAGGTTAGGTAAGCTTTCTAAGATTCTTTTGGAGCAAAATTAAATTTTTTTACATTAACATTAATTAAAAAAATATATCTTTAAACGTATAAAAGAAAATTTCAGAAAGGACTTAATTTTAAATGAGTTCTTGCTAATTGACGAGTTTTACATATTCGGCACGACATTATATATATATATATATATATATATATATATATATATATATATATATATATATATATATATTTATTATATATATATATATATATATATATATATATATATATATATATATATATATATATATATATATATATATATATATAATATGTATTATACTCAAAATGATATACAAACGTTACAATGACACTTGCGGGTTCAGCACTTCCCCCACGAATAATAATAGGTAGAAACTGGGCTGAGAAAAGCATTACCTGAAAGGAATCCTGCAAGACTTCTAGATGCAGATATAGAATGAGTAATGATAGTGAATAATATGAACATGAATAATATAATGAATAATGACAATATTAATATGAAAATCATATAATGAATAATAAATGAATAATGACAATAATAATCTATAATAATAATCTAATAATATGATACAAATTATCAACTGTGAGGGGCTAATCAATTTCCTTCAGCCGATCACCGCTCGCTCTCCAGAATATTGAGACTTAAAACGCTTGTTAACTGGTAATTAATGACTTCCTAATTAGGTGTCGACAATAACACCAAGCAGCCCCCCCCCCACACACACAAGCAGCTCCTTGCCACTCCTCTTCCCTCGCGAGTCCATGTGAAGCTAACTTTTTTGTCATTAAGAGGAAATATTAGAGAATTGAGTGCGAGTGTACTCAATTGTACTCATCTAGTTGTGGTTGCAGGGGTCGAAACTCGGCTCCTGGCCCCGTCTCTTCACTGAACGCTACTAGGTCCTCTCCCCTGCTCCATGAGCTTTATCATACCTCGTCTTAAAGCTATGTATGATTCCTGCCCCCATTACATCACTTGCTAGACTATTCCACTTTCTGACTACTCTATGACTGAAGAAATACTTCCTAACATCCCTTTGATTCATCTGACTCTTCAACTTCCAAGTGTGACCCCTTGTTTCTTTGTCCAATCTCTGGAACATTTTGTCTGTCCACCTTGTCTATTCCACGCAGTATTTTGTATGTCGTTATCATGTCCATCCTAACCCTCCTGTCCTGTGTGTGTGTATGTGTGTATGTGTGTGTGTGTGTGTGTGTGTGTGTGTGTGTGTGTGTGTGTGTGTGTGTCCTCTCACCAATGCACAATCTCTTAATTTTCACCACAAACATTAGAAAACTCGGACGTTTAATGATGAACAATCATTCAACTTTGACAACACATTCTAAAATAGTTCACTATCTTGACAATCAACAATCACCATAACTATCTCCTTGGGTTCTGTTCTCCGGCTTCCACTCAGACCTGGAGCACCTGAGTAATAGTTTGAACATCGTCACGAAATACTGAAAAAAGTGGAGAAAGAAGCGAAAGAGGGGGTGATGGGCGTGGCTGGAAGAGGGGTAGGCATGGCTAGGTGGTGGCGGGCATGGTATTGCTTTGCAATCTTCACAGTGGGCACGTAGTGGGAGTATGGGCATATAAGAAGCGAGGAGAACTTAAAACAACACAACGAAGCAGTGCCAGCGGTCCAGTGTCAGTGTCAGCGGCCCAGGGAGTCACCGCCCCCGCTGCCAGCTCTCAGGCCAGCCTTCCTATACACAACTTTAACCATCTAAAATATAATTTATGAAAATGGCGCTTGAGACAAAACGACTGATGTCAACAGACTACATTAGTACACACTGAGGTGCTAAACCCATGTGGGGCACACAGCGCAAGGAGTAGTGGAGGCTCGATCCTCTGTCCGCTGAGCGCGAGACACACACGATACATAATTAAATAATCTCGTGTGTCTGAGCACCCCTAAAAAATGTCTTATCAATAACTTGGCTCTTAAGTTATCACATCTCCCGATTTCCTTATAGGCTGAGGATCAGGGCTCGTCACTTAGCATCAGGTGTTGTGGCTGTGCTGACCATAGGTCCCAGGCTACCATTTAACCAGCTCTTCTCATTAGTCAAGTCCCCGGGCTCGCTACTTGACCGCCTCTTAATTGAGTCTATGTCGGCGCCCCCGCCAACAAGACAGCCGCGGCCGTCAAACCTGACAGGGTTCCGGTAATAAACACCGGTGGGAGCACGACTCTGCCTTCACACACTCACCTACAAGATACGAGAGAGAGAGAGAGAGAGAGAGAGAGAGAGAGAGAGAGAGAGAGAGAGAGAGAGAGAGAGAGAGAGAGAGAGAGAGAGAGAGAGAGAGAGAGAGAGAGAGAGAGAGAGACAGAGAGACAGAGAGACAGAGAGAGACAGAGACAGAGAGACAGAGTGGGGGCCATGGAAGGGTGTCCTCTTATTCCACGATAACTTGTCTCTAGCCGTCAACATGACTCAAGAAATCGTAATGGCACGATTGCAAACAAACCATACCCCCGGCCGGGATTGAACCGCATGTTCAATCCCGGCCGGGGGTATGGTTTGTCTCTAGCCTCCATAGGAAATTTCTTGTCAGACAACCGTTGATGTCTATGCCTGACTACGCGAGTCAAGCTCCAACAGCCTAAATAATCAGGCCATACAGACGGCTAGTTTGAGACCTGATGATCCTTGAATCTATCAACAGATATAAGTAACCTACAGCCCTATTTGTGCAAATAAAATGAAAGAAAACAAGGATAAGATGATAAACGAGGATAAGATGAGAAACTGAAAAACAGTATCAACCTGTAAGAAGCCTGTGACCAGTTTCAAGGACTCTTCTACGCAAGCCGCCCAGCCTGAGGCCAGGCTTAAATGATGACTATCTGAATGAAAGTTACTCCACAGTTACATAAGAAAGAATAAGACTGTAAAGGATCAAGTGATAAGGCATAAGAATTAAGGAGAGAAACTAAAGGAATATGACAGCAGTATGTGAAGAACTCAGCAATAGATTCAAGGTGGTTTTTCACAGAAAAGTGTTAAGATACATGAAGCTAAGACAGTAGGAGCTAGACAGCGTCAGCGCAAGTGATAAAATTACTAAAGGAGCATGCCACAAGAAACATAATGGCAACACACGACATGTTCTAATGGGTGCTGAAAGGAGCAGCACCAGTACTACTGTGGCTCAACTGCTAAAGTCTTCATTCAGTTTCTCCAAAGCTGGCAGCCGCAGAAAAGTTGAAAAATGCCAGTGTGGTCCAATATTAAGATACCAAACTAAGAGGCATATTATGAAAAGTTTTGGAGTAGAAGGAAATTAAAAAGGGTTATAATCATAACCATAATTTTTAAAGGGGTGGACCAGTAAGCCAGCGGAAGGCCTCGGCCAGATGACCAGAATATCCAATGGCGGGTCATCATATGACTAAGACACTCGCGTCAGGAAACGCTAGTCCTGTTAATTGAAAATCCTTACCCAGCCTCAGAAGACAAGGAAAGATTCTTTTCAGAAAATCAATCGGAATTCGGGGATGGAAAATTTGTCATAAGATCTTTCTCAGTTCTGTGACAGTCACAGATGAAAACAACATGAAGGGGTAGATTGAGTCTTTCTGGACCGCAAGGAAACATTCAACATTACCACACCTGAAATAGTTCAGATATTAAAATAAGGCAAGAATAAAATTCAGTATTCCTTCATCCAGCGGATGATGGAATACCTGAAAATAAGGGACAAATAAGGATGGATGAGACCTCAGAATGGGAAAAAGTACAAAGTGGGGCACTGCAAGGAACACTTAAGAACATAAGAAAGAAGGAACACTGCAGCAGGCCTACTGGCCAATGCGAGGTAGGTCAAATTCTCTCACTAGCTTAAGCCAATGCCTTGACCTAGGGAGGAGCACGGCATTCGACCTAGTAGCACAAGCTAGTCAGGCCCAACTCACACTCACTCATGTATTTACCCAACCTATTTTTAAAACTACACAATGTCTTAGCGTCTATGACAGTACTCGGGAGTTTGTTCCACTCATCCACAACTCTATTACTAAACCAGTGCTTTCCTATATCCTTCCTGAATCTGATTTTTTCCAATTTAAAGCCATTGCTGCGAGTCCTGTCTATATTTGATATTTTTAGCATGTTATTTACATCTCCTTTATTAATTCCCGTTTTCCATTTATACACCTCGATCACATCCCCCCTAATTCTACGCCTTTCTAGAGAGTGCAGATTCAGGGCCTCAGTCTATCCTCAAAGAGAAGATTTCTGATACATGGGATCAACTTTGTCATCCTCCTTTGTACGTTTTCCAGTGCATTTATATCCATTCTGTAATACGGTGACCAAAACTGCGCAGCATAATCTAAATGAGGCCTAACCAAAGATATAGAGAGTTGAAGAACAACCTGAGGACTTCTATTATTTATACTTCTTACTATGAAGCCAAGGATTCTGTTAGCTTTATTGCGAACACTAATGCACTGTTGTCTTGGTTTTAGATTACTGCTAACCAGAACTCCTAAATCCGTTTCGCAATCCGTAATATTAAGATCTACATTTAGTTTACATGTGGCATGCTTATTTTACTGTCCAACATTTAGAACTTTGCATTTGTCTATATTAAACTGCATCTGCCAATTCTCCGACCACTGCATCAGTCTATTCAAATCATCCTGGAGTGCTCTTATCGCTACTGTCCCAAGTATGTCTTAATGGCCTACTATATGGAACTAAATCTTGTGTCAGTCTGCTGATGAGATGAAAATATTGAGAAGGTAACAAGCCTAAAGGCCCCTGCACGTGCAGAAGCTATAAAAAGTCCAAAGATTTGCAACCAGATTGGTCTCAGAACTGAAAGGCATGCACTGTGAAGCGAGGATGAAAGAAGTAAACCTGACAACCTTGCAGGAGAGAACTGGGCGAGACATCATTACAATGTGCAAAAAAACTTAAGCGGAATTTACTGGGCAGACAGGGACAGACTGAATTCAAAGCACCAAAAACAAGGAAGACGCCGATAAGAGATACATTAGTATCTTGAGTTTCAAGGTATCTGAACAGTGGAATGAGTTGGGTGACGAAGTTGTGAAGGCAAACTTAACACGTCTTCAAGAGTAGATGAGGCTCGAGAAACCAGAAATCAGTAATGTTGGTGAAAGTAGTCCAGAACACACACACACACACACACACACACACACACACACACACAGTTATGCCAAAATCGCTAAGAAAGACAGAGATAGAACATCAGGTGGTATTGGCAAAAGAATTTACTGCTAAAGCTAATATTTTTCTAGAAATAAAGGCGACCGCAAATAATTCCAAGTTATCGAGGGAAACTGTAGACAGAGAAAACACAGTTATTGTTTTTGGCTGTGCCGGAAAAGAAATAAAATCAAGAACAATGAAACGACGAAATACAAAGAGATGACAAAATCATTTTAGTGAATATCAACATTTAAGAATAGCATGATGGAGGCGAACTGAAAAATGAGAAAAATGTGCACAGGACGCTGAAAAATAACGTAAATTAAGCATAAAAATGACAAACACAGAAATTAGAAAGCGATAAGAATACAAATCAGACAAAAGCCTTTCAAAGGAAGGAAGGGTAAAAATACAAGATTTAATAAATACTGCCAAGAGATTAAAGGAGAATAGAGGCGAGAGATTTTAAAGTCATACTGACCAATCAAACTGTTGAGGTTAAGTAAGATTTATCTGGAAACAAAAGTATTTCCTGACGCGGGTCTTAGTCATATGATGACCCTCTCCTGCAGCTTCTGGTCATCTGACCGAGA
>NC_091338.1:5559342-5599342 GCF_038502225.1 Cherax quadricarinatus
AAGGCTAGGCAGTTGCATGAAGATTTGGTAAAGAAATTGCCAGCAAATAGTGGTGAAGTGAGTGGATTTAAGGCCAGCAAAGGCTGGTTTGAGAGATTTAAGAACCGTACTGGCATACACAGTATGGTAAGGCATGGTGAGGCTGCCAGTTCGGACCACAAGGCGGCTGAAAAATATGTGCATGAATTCCAGGAGTACATAAACAGTGAAGGACTGAAACCTGAACAAGTGTTCAATTGTGACGAAACAGGCCTCTTTTGGAAGAAAATGCCAAAGAGGACCTTAATTACACAAGAGGAAAAGGCAATGCCAGGACACAAGCCTATGAAAGACAGGCTGACGCTAATGTTCTGTGCTAATGCTAGTGTGGGGATTTCAAAGTGAAGCCATTACTAGTGTACCATTCTGAAAATCCCAGAGTGTTCAGGAAAAACAATGTTACGAAGAGTAAATTGTGTGTGTTTTGGAAATCTAATAGTAAGGCATGGGTCACGAGGGAAATTTTCGTTGAGTGGTTCAATGAAGTGTTTGGCCCTAGTGTGAAGGAGTATCTCCTGGAAAAGAAATTGGACCTCAAGTGCGTGCTAGTAATGGACACTGCACCTGCTCATCCTCCAAACTTGGATGACCTAATTTTCGAGGAGTTTGGGTTCATCACAGTAAAGTTCTTGCCCCCGAATACCACTCCTCTCCTCCAACCCATGGACCAGCAGGTTATTGCAAACTTTAAAAAACTCTACACAAAAGCAATGTTTCACAGGTGCTTGACTGTGTCCACAGACACTCACTTGACCCTAAGGGAATTTTGGAGAGAACGCTTCAGCATCCTCCACTGCATAACCCTTATAGGTATGGCTTGGGAGGGAGTGACTACCAGGACTTTGAACTCTGCCTGGAGAAAATTGTGGCCAGATTGTGTTGACAAGAGGGATTCTGAAGGATTTGGGACTGACCCTAATGAGCCTATGTCTGTTGTAAAATCAATTGTGGCACTGGGGAGTTCCATGGGGTTGGATGTGAGTTTGGAGGATGTGGAAGAATTGGTGGAAGACCACAATGAAGAGCTCACCACTGTGGAGCTGCAAGAGCTTCAGCAGGAAGAGCAACACATCGCAGCTCAGAATCTTGCTGCAGAGGAGGAGGAGGAAGAGAGATAGAAGAAGGTGCCTTCTTCAGAAATTAAAGAGATTTTTACTATGTGGGGTAAGATGGAAAGCTTTATGGAGAAACATCACCCTAACAAGGTTGTTGCAAGCCAGGTTGGCAACATGTACAGTGACAAAGTCTTGGGCCATTTTAGGGAAGTGTTAAAGAGACGCCAGAAACAGAGCTCTCTCCAAAGTTATTTTGTGAGACAGGACTCCAGTGACTCTCAAGGTGGTCCTAGTGGCATTAAGAAACAGAGAAGAGAAGCAACCCCAGAAAAGCAAATGGTACCTGAGGTGTTGATGGAAGGGGATTCCCCTTCCAAACTATAAACAATCCACTCTCTCTTCTCCTCCAGTCTCCCATACACTAAGAAGAATCTCCAACAAAGGTAAGTGTTATGCTGTTAATGTTTCATTCATCATTTCCCATTGTATTGTTTATGTACTACATGTATATTTCATGTAAATTTTTTTTTTATTTTTATACTTCTGGGTGTCAGGAACGGATTAATTGTATTTACATTATTTCTTATGGGGAAAATTGATTCGTAAATCGTAAATTTCGTTTATAGTAACGGCTCCAGGAACGGATTAATTACGAACAACGAGGGACCTATGTATTTTATATATATATATATATATATATATATATATATATATATATATATATATATATATATTTCCCACCAAGGTTGGGTGGCCCGAAAAAGAAAAACTTTCACCATCATTCACTCCATCACTGTATTGCCAGAGGCACGCTTACTCTAGTTATAAAGCTGCAACATTAACACTCCTTCAGAGTGCAGGCACTGTACTTCCCATCTCCAGGACTCAAGTCCGGCCTGCCGGTTTCCCTGAATCCCTTCGCAAATATTACCTTGCTTACACTTCAACAGCAGGTCAAGTCCTAAAAACCATTTGTCTCCATTCGTTCCTAATACGTTCACGCATGCTTGCTGGAAGTCCAAGCCCCTCGCACACAAAACCTCCTTTACCCCCCTCCTTCCAACCTTTCCTAGGCCGACCTCTACCCCGCCTTCCCACCACTACAGAGTTATACACTCAAAAAGTCATTCTATTTTGTTCCATTCTTTCTACATGTCCGAACTACCCCAACAAATCCTCAGGTAATCCTGCACCTCCTCCTAATTTCCAAACTACGAATTGTCTGCATTATATTCACACCACACATTGCCCTCAGACACGACATCTCAAATGCCTCCAGCCTTCTTGTTGCAAATTTCACCACTCATGCTTCACACCCATATAAGAGTGTTGGTATAACTATACTCTCATACATTCCCGTCTTTACTTCCATGGACAAAGTTCTTTGTCTCCACAGACACCAAGTGCACCACTCGCCTTTTTCCCCTCGTCAATTCTAAGGTTCATCTCCTCTTTCACAGACCCATCTACTGACACTTTCTGAATACATTTACCTGCTCCATACTCTCTCCCTCCAACCTGATATCCCATCTTTCGTTACCTAATTTTTTTTTATCCTCATCACCTTACTCTTTTCTATATTCACTTTCATTTTTCTTCTTGTACATACACTAACAAACACATTCACCGACCTCTGCAACTTCTCTTCAGAATCTCCCAAAAGCACAGTGTCATCAGCAAAGAGCAGCTGTGATAAATCCCACTTTGTGTTAGATTCTTTATCTTTTAATCCCACGCCTCTTGCCAACACTCGAGCATTCACTTCTCTTACAACCGCATCTATAAATATAATGAACAACCATGGTGACATCACACATCCTTGGCTAAGGCCTATTTTTACTGGGTTATGTCCCTCTTTCCTACATAGTCTAACCTAAGCCTTACTATCCCTGTAAAAACTTTTCAATGCTTTCAATAACCTACCTCCGATTCCATACATTTGCATCATTTGTCACATTGCCCCCCGATCCACGCTGTCATATGCCTTTTCTTTCCAAATCCATAAACGCCGCAAAAACCTCTTCACCCTGATCTAAATACTGTTCACCTGTTGTTTCACTGTAAACACTTGGTCTACACACCCTCTACTCTTCCTAAAGCCTCCTTGTTCATCCGCTATCCTATTCTAACGTCTTACTCTTAACTGTTTCAATAATAACTACCATACACGTTACCAGATATACTCAACAGAATTATTCCCCTATAATTTTTGCATTTTCTTTTGCCCCCTTTGCCTTTTAAGGAAATATATATATATATATATATATATATATATATATATATATATATATATATATATATATATATATATATATATATATATATATATATATATATTATACATATATATACCAAATAAGCCGAATTTGTCAATTATGCCGAACTCCCCTAAAACTGAGCTTTTCCAAAATTTTCTTTAACGAGTTTGATAATTTTTTTCACTGAATATGTAAAAATTTATAATGGTACCAAACCTAACTTAGAAACCTCAATTAATCTAACCTAATTTAATTTAAACTAATATTAGATCAGTTTAAATATATTTAAAGTTACTTAAAATCAATTATATATATATATATATATATATATATATATATATATATATATATATATATATATATATATATATATATATATATATATATATATATATATATATATATATATTTAAGTTACATTCGGATTTATTTAAGCAAATTTATTACATAAACAAATTTACACTCTGCTTGTTCGGCAGAAAGGACCCCTGCTTTTTTATTAGGTCAAACTCGCCAGCCAAAGACACAGTGGGACCCGGAGCCGAGATCAGACTCCTCTTACACCAGACACAAACAGCGACACAGAGACACACGCACACACACACACACACACACACACACACACACACACACACACACACACACACACACACACACACACACACACCAACAAATAGGTGTGTGTACGTACACACACCCCGCTACAGGTGCTATGCGTGCTGATAGCGTTGTCTTAGCCTCGTTGCCAGTCGCAATTATTTTGGGAGAAATTTTCAGATTTTTCCACTGAAATAAAACGTATTTTTGACTAAAAGCCATTAAGTTAGAGTAACAGTCCATTATGAAATGGTCTGCCGGGTTTAGGACTGGCTTGTCACAGGATCGACTCCCCATCCGTTCTGTAAGCGGGAATCGAGTTTGATCAATTTAGATTTAGAAAAGATATAGAAAAAGTACTGGTATGGAAATAGAGGTTTGGGTGAGTTGAACTACCAAATAGCGCCATAGAAGAGAGTTTTGCGTAGCTTTAAAAATAGACAGGAGGGGTGCGTGGGTGGGAGTGGGTGGGCGAGAGTTCGCGCTCCTGAAAATGGTATGCGATACCGACAAGCAGTTGAGAAAGACCCAAAATGCAAACGGTAGGGCATTTTATGGGTTATGTATCGGTCCTGGGACTCTAGCGACTCCAAATGTGGATCTGAAAAAGATCTGCCTAGCATACACTAGCAGCCAACTGCAGGGCTCCTATATTCTCGTGTTCTGAAGAAATCGAAAACTGTCAACCAACACAGAAGACGAACACCGTCGACCAACTATACTCTCGCATGGGTCACACAGCGCCAGTAAGTGATCACGCTTCATCGAATGAGAGAGAAGCTCTGCATCCTCGGATCAAGTCCTTTACTGGCATCAACATTTTCCCCTTGCAAGAATACATCGCCTTACCATTCAAGGACTGATGCCTTGACGCCGGTGAAGAGCTCTTGATCCAAGGAACAGAGGCTACTTTCCCTCTCCTTACATCAGAGTAATTACCTTCCATTTCCCAGGTACTGTAGGACCCCATACGTGTTTAGAGCTTCTTAATAGTGTCAATGTACCTAAAGGTTCGAACTTACAATTATCAATTATTCTCTTGAAATCAGATCACACACATATACATATACATATTATATATATCGTGCCTAATAGGTAAACCTTACGATTTTGGCTTAAATTAGCAACGCTCTTCTTGCCGAATAAGGCAAGCGAAAATTGCGTATGTAATAATTTCGCAAAAATCATTCTGAACCTAACGAAAAAAAAATATATTTCATTGTGTTTGTTTATTAAATCACTGTAAACTTATCTAAAATACATTTAGTTGGATTAGGCTAAATTAAATTGCGCTTGTTATAATAAGGTTAGGCAAGTTTTCTAAGGTTCTTTAAGGTACAAAATTATTAGTTTTTACATTAACATAAATGAAAAAAAATGTATCTGTAAATGTATAAGAGAAAATTTTAGAAAGGACTTTATTTTAAACGACTTCTTGCTAATTGATCAGTTTTACCTATTCGGCACATTATATATATATATATATATATATATATATATATATACATATATATATATATATATACATATATATATATACATATACATATATATATATATATACATATATATACATATACATATATATATATATACATATACATATATATATATACATATATATATATATACATATACATATATATATATATATACATATATATATATATATATACATAAATATATACATACATATATATACATACATTATATATATACATATATATATATATATGTCGTGCCGAATATGTAAAACTGGTCAATTAGCAAGAACTCATTTAAAATTAAGTCCTTTCTAAAATTTTCTTTTATACGTTTAAAGATATATTTTTTTCATTAAGGCTAATGTAAAAATTTATAATTTTGCACCAAAAGGAACTTAGAAAACTTACCTAACCTTATTATAACAACAACAATTTATTTTAGCCTAACCCAACTAAATATATTTTAGATTTGTTTACAATAATTTAATACTAAACAAACACAGTGAAATATATTTTTTTCGTTAGGTTCAGAATGATTTTGGCGAAATTATTGCATACACAAATTTTCACTTGTCCTATATGGCAAGATGAGCGTTGCTATTTAAGCCAAGATCGCAAGTTCTGCCTATTCGGCACGACATATATATATATACATATATATATATATATATACATATATATATATATATACATATATATATATATATATATACATATATATATATATATATACATATATATATATATATATATACATATATATATATATCTGGAGAGTTTATCTGGAGAGAGTTCCGGGGGTCAACGCCCCCGCGGCCCGGTCTGTGACCAGGCCTCCTTAGGTGAGTGTCCCAGGATGCGACCCACACCAGTCGACTAACACCCAGGTACCCATTTTACTGATGGGGAACATAGACAACAGGTGGAAAGAAACACGTCCAATGTTTCTACTCTGGCTGGGAATCGAACCCAGGCCCTCACCGTGTGAAGCGAGAGCGTTAACCACCAGGCCACCATATATATATATATATATATATATATATATATATATACATATATATATATATACATACATATATATATATATATATATATACATATATATATATATATATACATATATATATATATATATACATATATATATATATATATACATATATATATATATATATATACATATATATATGTATATATATACATATATATATATATATATATATATATACATATATATATATATATACATATATATATATATATATATATATATATATATATATATATATATATATATATATATATATATATATATATATATACTGTCGTGCCGAATATTTGAGATTCATTTATAATTGACAAAATTTGGGAAGAATTTAATGATACATCAAACAAGTAAAAAATCTTAATGCTTGGGTAGAGTATCAGGTGTGTTTCATAGAGTCGGGTGTTATCAAGCGACTGTGAGGTGTAGTCTTGTTGTGGTGACGTGATTGTGAAGTGTAGTCTTGCCCCTTTACATGACTTCCTGTTGATGTTTTGTTTTTTATAGCTCCTTGATAATGTGAGAAGTCACGAAACCCTTGGAATTTCGCTTTTTTTCACAGTGGTTGTTTTGCATAATAATAATAATAATAATTATATATATATATATATATATATATATATATATATATATATATATATATATATATATATATATATATATATATATATATATATATATATACTGAAGTCATTTTAATTCATGGGGAATATGAGGTGATCAGATTTGATCCAAGGAAGTGGAAGTCTGATCATATTCCTTGAATCAAGAGACCTTCACAGAAATCAAGGTACCCATTTTAGGATATTAAATTCATAGTTTAATTTGCAAAACAAATTTCAATCTGATTAAAAAAAATATTTTGTTAACGAGCATTTAATTCCCTGTATTTTTCCTGTGAAATAAAAAAAAAAGTTAGGATTTAAAATACTGGATTTGTTGGAAAGCGCTAAACCTGTAGGGGTCATGGAAAATGGAAGACAATCAATTTTCAACCAACCAGAAAAGAACTCCACCTCCCTGGGTTGATCCTTCAACCTTCTTCACCGACATAAAAGTCAGCAACCACACTTGAAAATAATAACCAAGGTCAACCACACTGGCAACCTAACCCCACCACAATGGGGATGTAACCCGTCACACTGGCAACCTAACCCCACCACAATGGGGATGTAACCCGTCACACTGGCAACCTAACCCCACCACAATGGGGATGTAACCCGTCACACTGGCAACCTAACCCCACCACAATGGGGATGTAACCCGTCACACTGGCAACCTAACCCCACCACAATGGGGATGTAACCCGTCACACTGGCAACCTAACCCCACCACAATGGGGATGTAACCCGTCACACTGGCAACCTAACCCCACCACAATGGGGATGTAACCCGTCACACTGGCAACCTAACCCCACCACAATGGGGATGTAACCCGTCACACTGGCAACCTAACCCCACCACAATGGGGATGTAACCCGTCACACTGGCAACCTAACCCCACCACAATGGGGATGTAACCAGTCACACTGGCAACCTAACCCCACCACAATGGGGATGTAACCCGTCACACTGGCAACCTAATCCTACCATACTGGGGATGTAACCCGTCACACTAGCAACCTAACCCCACCACACTGGGAATGTAAGACCACACTGGGGACATAACCCACCACGTAAAGAACGGACCCACCACACTGGGGACGTAGCCCATCACTAACAACGGACGCACCACAGTGGGGACGGACCCACATCTCACCGTCACTTTCGGAAGCACTTTCATCGTCGGTAAAAGATTTAAAATTCCTTGGTCCTCTTTAGTTATTCAGAGCCTCTCAAATCTGCCGATTTTTAGAGATTAATCGTGTAAATTTCATGAGCATTTTCATCGTAGATTTTCATGGAAAAAAAAATATTCGAACTAACCACAATGTGTCTTTGATATTATATATATATATATATATATATATATATATATATATATATATATATATATATATATATATATATATATATATATATATATATATATATATATATATAATGGCTGGAAAGGTTTTAATTTTGCATCAAAATTAACTTAGCATTCTTGCTTAATTATGGTAAATGACTATAATTTTTAAGGAGGTGGACCGGTCAGCCAGCGAAAAGCCTTGGTCAGATGACCAAAAGCTCCAACTGTGTGTCATCATGTGACTAAGACCCTCGTCAGGAAGCACTTGTCCTGTTTCTTGACAAACATTATACCTACCTAACTATGCTGGCATTTACTTCATATAACTTCATCCTCTCTAACTTACCTAAGTCAGCCAAATATTAACTAATAATAATATTAGATTACCATCACTGCCTCCTAAAAGAAATCATTTACATAAAATCTTGATATGGCTTTTTTGAACTAAAATTAATCAAACATCTAAAACTAACGTAATAAGTAACCGATTATTTTTATATTACTTTTATTAATATTATATTAGTGCTAAAGTTGCAAGGATTATTCGGCGTTATAATTATTTGAGGTAATCACTCTTGAGACAAGGAATCTCCAAGTTCAAGAACCCTTCACCAAAATCAATTCACCATCCCTGAAGGTTAACCTGTGCAAGATTTGCCTAACTTACACTAACAGTTATTCTTAGGTGTAGACAATCTTTAACTGACCTGCATTATATATGAACGAAAAATATTTATTTACGATTTTCAGATTCACTGTCGCAGATATATAGTAAAAATTAATATACACTCAGGTTGTGTGTATGTGATTATATATATATTATGCATACAGTACATACATACACACACATACAAGTGCGCGCGCGCTAGTGTAGAAATGTTTCGTTGCTGCTAAAGAAAATTATAGGAGACATTTAATGTTAAACGTTAGAAGCACAACGCGTTCCGCTGCGGTAGTCCCATGAGCGAGGGAAAGTTTGATGGATGGCGCCTAGGATAAAACTTAAGCATTTTAACCCATATCATTCATATTTCTAGAGTTATTATTCTGAGAATTTGAAGGGACATAAATTTATCGTTGGTGCCTGAGGAGAGGGTCATTATGAGCGTAAGAGTGGTGTATGAAGCTGTAACGAAAGGCACTGACACCTGTCAGGTGACGGCAAAATGTCAGGTCACCCGATTCGGTTCACCTGTTGAATGGAGGATCAGACGGGGGTAGGTGAAATCGAACGGCGGCTACCATGTCCCCCACAGAGTCCCTCGCTTGCTGCCTTACCTTGTATGTCCGGTTTTGTGGTGGTGGTGGTGGCAGTAGTGGTGGTGGTGGTGGGGCCTCTCTGGGCCGGATGGTTGTGATGGTGGTGATGGTGGTGGTGGTGCATCTTGCTATTGCCCTGCATTAATATCACGATTTAGACATGCATCCCCGCCGACGGTGGGCACATACCGCTCCTCACACAATCACCGCTCGTAAGTTGTAAAACTACTAACCTCTAAAACCTTCGCACTATACGACACACATTACGAAAACTCTATTTTTCTATCATTTCAAATTTTCTCACGTAGGTTAAATGGAAAAGAATAATACCAAACACAGCAAATTTTATAATCATCGATATCAATCACTAAATGGAATGACAGGAGCCATCACACATGCTTCGTAAGCTCGCAAAACAACCGAACGCCCGCCCGACATACTCACAGCGTGAAGAAACACTGAACACCAGTCGCTAGAGTCAATGCTGCCACATTATACACTCGTACGCTGTACTTCCACGACAAACATCGCTAATATCCCTCTTCATACTTCATACGCATACGACCGCAGCCTTGATGCGAAACAACACACAGTATACGATTATCATCCAAGCAGTTGAATGATAAAATCAATGTGTGTTGGGGTTTATGAATGCGTCAAAGCCGTGATCGTGCGTCTGGCGCTACTCTGAGTCCCGCCTCCTATACGCATGCTCCGCCTATATCCGATGTTTACTACACATATGATATGCAACAAACCTCTTAATTCTTCACGTAAAACACGTAACGAATGTAGATTCCCACTATAATCAACAAACAGCCAAGTGTATTATGAAATGATGGCACACTTAATGGAAAGACAATCAAAGCTGAGCGAAAAAATATAATATTGTCCCAAAACTTATGAGTTGGTATTCAAGACAGTATGATAGCAGTAGGCGTATGAAAAGACAATTATACAATGATAAGTCAGCGTTGCCAGGTTGCTCAACGAGGGAGATTCTCAGTGCAGTTTTAACCTGTGTGTTTGCCCGGATGGTAAATTTAACGATTACTTGCAGCGCCAGGAGTCGTAGAGCGGAGCACTGCGACGGGAGGCTCTTATACCTCGAGGTCTCGGAACCACAACAATGCAAATCGAACCCATGAACGATTTCGGCTCTTAAGTGGAATCGTTTGACGTAAAATTGTAAAATATAAATACGGAAAAAACTCTTACCATATTCTTGAGTGTGCAGAATACGAACACAATGACGAAACTGACAGTAATTATTACCATTATTAATTACTACAGAGAATAAAAAGGCCGTACAATACCATGACTGGAACAATACACAAATAACCAGGCACTTGGGAGAATGAAACTTACGACGACTTTTCGGTACTGAGTTTCATTCTAGGTGCGGGTTATATGTGTATTAATTGTTTTTTTTTATATTCACTGGTAATACTGCGCTTGAAAAATAGGAGTTATTGAGGTCTGATCATAGGATAGATCTTATTCCTTTGAACAAAAGCCATTTACCAGCATCAAGGAACCAATCTCTTCCTTGAAAAGTGGGGTGATGGCAGACCTGCTGGTGATGGGTTCTCTTGTGATTAAGCCACCTGGGTTCTAATGGTCCTCCCCCCGGCAAAGGACTCTTGATGCAAAGAAACTGAAGCTACTCTGCCCTTTCTCGCATCAAGCCTAATTATCACCCATTCCCCAGACCAGCTTGTCAGTTTGTTGAGACCAATTAGAAGAGTCACTGAGCTCAATGTTCATACAAGCAGAGACCTATAGATATACATACACTGAGATACACTGCTGCAGTGTATAACGGAGGTACTTACCTCTCGGTGTATAGTGAAGAGATATTCACACATCTCGGAATATATACAAATATACTTCCCAGTGTACATATATATACACACACACACACACATACAACTCTAGTGTGTGTAT
The DNA here is from genome assembly GCF_038502225.1 of Cherax quadricarinatus. NCBI lineage: Eukaryota > Metazoa > Arthropoda > Malacostraca > Decapoda > Parastacidae > Cherax > Cherax quadricarinatus. The sequence continues at coordinate 5,570,982 of NC_091338.1, forward strand.
ATATATATATATATATATATATATATATATATATATATATATATATATATATATATATATATATATATATATATATATATATACATATATATCGTGCCGAATATGTAAAACTGGTCAATTAGCAAGAACTCATTTAAAATTAAGCCCTTTCTAAAAATTTTCTCTTATACGTTTAAAGATATATTTTTTTCATTAATGTTAATGTAAAAATTTTTAATTTTGCACCAAAAGAATCTTAGAAAACTTACCTAACCTTATTATAACGCGAGCAATTTATTTTAGCCTAACCCAACTTAATACATTTTAGATTTGTTTACAATAATTTAATACTAAACAAGCACAGTGAAATATATTTTTTTTGTTAGGTTCAAAATGATTTTGGCGAAATTATTGCATACACAAATTTTCGCTTGTCCTATATGCCAAGATTTACGTTGCTATTTAAACCAAGATCGCAAGTTCTGCCTATTCGGCACGACATTATATATATATATATATATATATATATATATATATATATATATATATATATATATATATATATATATATATATACACACATTAGTATGCACACAGATACACACCTTTGTGTATATACACAAATTCATGGCGGTGTATATACATACATACATCTTGGTCTATACACTGAACTGACTCACGAAATCGTAATAACACTACTATAAACAAATCACAGAGCGGGTGGGACTTGAACCCATGGGGCTCAAACCCCATCAGTTTTGTGATTTGTATATACACTAAGTTATACACCTCTGTGTGTATACATTATACATCTCACAACTAGCTCACAAAGTTCCCGAAAAGTTGGAATAATATGCACTTCTACCTGGAGTTTACCTAGAGAAGGTTTCGGGGATCAGCGTCCCCGCTGCTCGGTCTGAGACCAGGTATCATGGTGGATCAGGGTCTGATCAATCAGGCTGTTACTACTGGTCTCACGAAAACTGACGTACGAACCACAGCCCGGCAAGTCAGGTACTGACTTTAGGTGCCTGTCCAGTGCTTTCTTGAAGACAGCCAGGAGTATATTGATAATCCCCCATATATATGCTGGGAGGCAGTTGAACAGTCTTGGGCCCCTGACACTTGCTATGTTACCTCTCAGTGTACTCGTGGCACCCCTGCTTTTCACTGAGGGAATGTTGCATCTCCTGCCGAGTCTTTTGCTTTCATATGGAGTAATTTTCGCATGCACGTTTCGTACTAATCTCTAGGATTTACCAAGTGTATAATATCATGTCTCTCTCGCCTGCGTTCTAGGGAATACAAATCAAGAGCCTTCAACCGTTCCCAGTAATTTAGGTGCCTTATCGTACTTGTGTGTGCCGTGAAAGTTCTTTGTACACTCTCCAGGTCGGCAATTACGCCTGCCTTGAAGGGGGCAGTTAGTGTACACTATGTAAATTTGAATACACATTCGTACATTCATTTGTATAACGTATATACATTTGTGTACACAATACATACAATTTGGTATCTGGGAATATATATATATATATATATATATATATATATATATATATATATATATATATATATATATATGATTTTCATATTTATAAACTAGAAAAAATACGAAATATTACAAGAATCCATAATGCAAAATTAATACGTATTTATATACAAAGTTATTCAAAAGAAAAAATCACTATACACTATTTCATTTTGTAAAGAAAGCTGAAATATGAAGCAGAAATGGGAATTTTAACGCTGTAAACACTACTCCACTCACATTTCACACGCAAATGGGACACAAAATGCAAATTGTGCGAGATGGTAATGAGTTAAAACAAGTGAGTGATTTCGTGTTGTGGTGGTGAGGGATTGTGTGTTGTGGTGGTGAGGGATTGTGTGTTGTGGTGGTGAGGGACTGTGTGTTGTGGTGGTGAGGGACTGTGTGTTGTGGTGGTGAGGGACTGTGTGTTGTGGTGGTGAGGGACTGTGTTGTGGTGGTGAGGGACTGTGTGTTGTGGTGGTGAGGGATTGTGTTGTGGTGGTGATGGATTGTGTTGTGGTGGTGAGGGATTGTGTTGTGGTGGTGAGGGATTGTGTTGTGGTGAGGGATTGCGTGTTGTGGTGGTGAGGGATTGTGTGTTGTGGTGGTAAGGGATTGTGTGTTGTGGTGGTGAGGGATTGTGTGTTGTGGTGGTGAGGGATTGTGTTGTGGTGGTGAGGGATTGTGTTGTGGTGGTGAGGGATTGTGTTGTGTAGATAGAGAGGGATTGTGTGTTGTGGTGGTGAGGGATTGTGTGTTGTGGTGGTGAGGGATTGTGTTGTGGTGGTGAGGGATTGTGTTGTGTAGATAGGGATTGTGTGTTGTGGAGATAGAGAGGGATTGTGTGTTGTAGAGGTAGAGAGGGATTATGTATTATGGTGGTAGAGAGGGATTGTGTGTTATGGTAGTAGAGAGGGATTGTGTGTTATGGTGGTAGAGAGGGATTGTGTGTTATGGTGGTAGAGGGGGATTGTGTGTTATGGTGGTAGAGAGGGATTGTGTGTTATGGTGGTAGAGAGGGATTGTGTGTTATGGTGGTAGAGAGGGATTGTGTGTTATGGTGGTAGAGAGGGATTGTGTGTTATGGTGGTAGAGAGGGATTGTGTGTTATGGTGATAGAGAGGGATTGTGTGTTATTGTGGTAGAGAGGGATTGTGTGTTATGGTGGTAGAGAGGGATTGTGTGTTATGGTTGTAGAGAGGGATTGTGTGTTATGGTGGTAGAGAGGGATTGTGTGTTATGGTGGTAGAGAGGGATTGTGTGTTATGGTGATAGAGAGGGATTGTGTGTTATTGTGGTAGAGAGGGATTGTGTGTTATGGTGGTAGAGAGGGATTGTGTGTTATGGTGGTAGAGAGGGATTGTGTGTTATGGTGGTAGAGAGGGATTGTGTGTTATGGTGGTAGAGAGGGATTGTGTGTTGTGGAGGTAGAGAGGGATTGTGTGTTATGGTGGTAGAGAGGGATTGTGCGTTGTGGTGGTAGAGGGGGATTGTGCGTTGTGGTGGTAGAGGGGGATTGTGCGTTGTGGTGGTAGAGGGGGATTGTGCGTTGTGGTGATGGAGTGTATGCAGTGGTGGTGGTGAGGGATTTCGTGTTGTGGTGCTAGTTAAATATTTCGTGTGGTGATGTTGAGTGATGGTATGTGGTGGTTATGGCGAGGAAACTGGTATTTTAGTAGTTAGTGTGACGGTGGTGGTAATTAGTGATTTCATCTGATTGTAATCAGTGGTTGTGTTAGAGGCAATGAGTGATTGTATAGTGGTGGTTGTGAACGTGTGAGTGATTATGTGATGGCGTTATAATGTGTGTGTGTGTATATACATATATATATATATACACACACGCACACATTATAACACACACAAACAACGTATGTGTACGTGTGCGTAGCTCGCCTTGGGAGATGGGTGACAATGATTGATTAAGAAAAAAGTGTGTTGTGTTCACAGGCTGCATCACAACACTTGAAGCTGGAGGCAACTTGCTCATCACACTGAGTTATGAAAACAAATGAGCAACACAGCGGACTCTTGAGCGTGAGACGGAGAAAAATAGCTAAGAAACGTTGTTTGTTACAGAGCTTAGCGAGGAGCGAGGCGCCCAGCGGCGGTGGCGGAGACGCTGGTCCGTCATTTGCGCATCAGTATGGTCTTGCGCTGCTGGTCCGTCACATGCGCATCAGCGCGGTCTTGAACTACCCTGCATGCGTCTTGACCGCCGACTTCAAGCAAGTGTTCATTCAAGTTTTGTAAATAAACTTATTTTTTTTTAGAATGGTTCTAAACAGTTGCGATTATGCAGAAATTACATCATGGTAATCCACTTAAGGCAAATAATGTAACTTATTTCTATGAAGAGAAACAGTTTAAAATACCGACACGATGGTAAATGGAGTGTAATACGATCCTTCACTGAGGACATTTGTTACCTGATAAAGCTCACAGTGCGGGCAGATCATCATCAATAATGCTTGCATTATTCCGCATCTGCTTCTCCTTTACCAACTTATTTCCACCGGTGTCCTTGAATATGTTCTGAAGAGTATATGTCCCCTGCTGTGTTTTAAGAACCATATCATTCACCTTATAGTCATCCTGTAGGCAAAAAATGTGCGAGTGAATAGTGGAAACATGAACAAAAGTTACAATACCATGGCAGCAACAATACACAAATAACCCTCACTCAGAGAGGAAACTCTAAACCTTTGGTTCTGATGCAGTGTTTATATTGGCAACGGTTTATCTCTCCGCATATATGGACTTGAATTTTGCTTTGGTCTCTGTATACGAGTGCTTGTGGCTTGGTTGACAGCGTGCTCGGCTTGTACATTGAGAGATTCGGGTTCGATTCCCGGAATGGGTGAAGCTTTGGGCATCTTTCCTTGCAACTACTGACCCTCTTCTCCTAGGAGTAATGTATGTACCTGGGTGTTAGCCGACTCTTTTGAGTCGCATCCCGGGGGCCAAGATTAACCTAAGTTTCATGAAATGCTGTGCAAAACCACAGGCTTTCTGTATAGTATGTCAATGATGTCAGCTATGGGCTGTAACAGTTGCATTATGTACTTGTTAAATTAATTATTATTATTATTATTAAAGCGTCTTTGGCTGGTGGTGTCCAGGTGAGGTGCAACCTTAATGATCCTCGCGTTGTCAATAACCTGGAAGCTAATTATCAATCGTCTTGGTCGTAGTCTTCCTGAACGTCGCCCCCAGATAAGACCTTCTACGAATTAACCTATGAATAATTCCAGAAACCCAAGCAGCGAGGATCATTTCCGTTGATCCTTCAAAGGAGTGGTGCCTTGATGTAGGGCTCTTAACCCAAAAGCGTGCAGCTATCTTCTCCTCTTACGGATCAAACTTAGACCTCTGCTTATTATCCAGGCGCTGTATGACCCCTACGGGATAAGCCTGTTTCCCATGAATAATTACTTCAGCTGGGGCTCTTTTCTATCCCAAAAGATGCAGCCCACAACAGCCAATTAACTCCTAGTAACATTTTTACAGCTAGGTGACCAGGGGGCAGCAGGTATCAGGAGACCTGGTCATACGTTTCGCCTCGACCTGAATCACACCCGGGTTCCCTGCTTCCCTGGTCTCGTATATGCTATCGGGAATATTCTCTTTGCTAAACGTTTACTCACCCTACAGTGTTTCCACTAGTGACGTGTATAATTATTCTGCGTAATGTACGCTTAGAATAATGAATTTTATCATTTTTATATTATTTTCACATAGAATGCATCTCCCGGTTAGGATTTACACAGCGTCGGGGAGCTGACGGTACGGTGAAGCAAGCCATATTCAAGGGGAATCCCTAAACCCGTAAGGAAATGAACTTCGATTCGTTGTATGGGGGGAAGGGGTAGCTCCAGTTCCTTGGATAAAGAGCCCTTCACCAGCATCAAGTCCCCTCACCTCTCGATGGGTCGACAGAGGGAAGAAGTGCACAGGGTGGTAAAAACAAACGTTCGAAACGCTGCATAACACTGCACAACTGCCAAAACTTTGCGTCAGTAACCCAGGTAAACGTCAGTGTGATATCTCAACTCCGGTACGTGAACGGATCTGTGATGCCCTTCCTTGTATCGAACCTGAATGCCTCCCATTCCCCCCCCCCTTCCACCAAAGCGTTGCAAGACCCCTACGAATTTAGTGCTCATTCATAAATTAATAATAATAGTAATAAAAGTAATAATGATAATAAATAAAAAGTAATAATAATTAGCAATAAATAATAAAGTCATTAAATCAGACAATATGCGGTCTATGGCATTTTACAGAGAAGACCTTATTAATTAAACTGATAAAGTCCCTCTTATTGGACGAAACGTCTTCTCAGTGAGTGTGAATGCGCATAACCTGTAGATATAAATTCGGATGTACCGATGCTAATCCTATCGGGTCGGGTCCCTAATTCTTTCGCGTACCCGTTATGTCCCTGCGTTACCCTCCACCGGATGGAGAACAGGTGCACAATAAACTAGCCGCTTCGGTGACAAAATATAAAAAAAAAAAAACATGGCGTGCATAAGAACATAAGAAAGAAGGAACACTGCAGCGGGCCTACTGGTCCATGCGAGGCAAGTCCAAGCATCTACCGGCCTAAGCCACTGACGCAAGCTAGTCAGGTCCAGGTTACATTCCACTTAAGAAGGCAAGACCACTATATCAGACCTGTTTAGTTGCCGCTATCACCAGAAATACTCAAAATACGAGAAAAAAAATATTGGCATTCGTTCTGTGGCTGAAAATATACTCTCGCCTGTAAATGGTCCAAATCCGAGCGAAACGTCGTCATAAGCTTGGCTCTCCTCTGTGTGTATTACTCTCTGGCTTAATTCTGATTACAAATTGATAATTACCACGTTTCAGTCTAAAAAATTTAATTTCATTTCCGTAGCAAATTTGCTCTTAAATTCACCAAAAAGGAACCTTATGACGACGTTTCGGTCCATCCTGGACCATTATCAAGTCTAACTTAACAATGGGTCAGGACGACCGAAACGTCATCATAAAATGAAGTCATACCCGAAGTAATAAGTCGGATACAAGCTCGTGTATAATTCAGAGGCGTCTGGAACATTTCGCTCACCAGCAACGCCAAAAACTCTTGGTGAGCGAAACGTATAGTAATACAAGATTCAGATACACAAATAACCCGAAACGTCATCGTAAGCTCCTACAAACCTGGAGGGTATTCCGGGGATCAACGCCCCCGCGGCCCGGTCCACGACCAGGCCTCGATCAACTAGGCTGTCACTGCTACCCTCACGAAGCCCAACGTACGAAACAGAGCCTCCTCTCTTCGACGTGCAGGTTGTGTGTTGTTCCAGTCGCGGTATTGTACCTCTCGTTCTTAACAAGATATTTAGGTAGATCAACGCTATGAAGAATAGGTAAAAAGTCTGATATAATTTATATTTTTCATGGGAGAGCAGTCAACATGGTAGGCGGTCACACAGCACCCTTCACCAGCATCTGGAAACCTCCTTGAAGGGAATTCGGCCAGATGCTGGCGCACCAACTCCGCCTTGAGGAACTGTACAGAATCCCGTTTATCTACCTCAGTTTTACCCAAGCTACCCGTTAATTTCGTTGTTGTTGTTTAAGTATACGTCAGAGCAGGATAAAAACGTTACTAACCTAACAAAGAATATCAATTTATGGGTAACGGTTTAACTAGGTTATAAATGAAACGCGCTGCGAGATGCGTGTAGAAGCGCACGTTCTATTTGGAGAGAAAGTTCCATTATTTGTCGGTGTTCATTCGGCTGTTACTTCCATTACCTACGAGCTGGATTACTGTGGAAACCATCATTGCACAAGTAAAAACAATATTCGGATTTCAACATATTTATACTTAGAGAAGTGCGAATCTCAGCGCATATACACCTAGAGGTGTATATCCATCAATGTATAAACAGTATTTCTTAGCGTATATAGACCGAGATTTACATACACATTGTGTATATATATATATATATATATATATATATATATATATATATATATATATATATATATATATATATTATATATATATATATATATATATATATATATATATATATATATATATATATATATATATATATATATATATATATATATATATATACAATGTGTATGTGTATATAAATCGAACGGTGCGCATATTTGTGTACAATCACGGAAAAGTGCGCATGTCAGCGTAGGTACATCAAGGAGTGCGTATCAGCGTATGTACACCGTGAAGGTGTTTATTTCTCAGAGTATACTAACTAAAGTTTACTTAAATTCCCGTTTTTGATATTAAAATATTTTTCATGTTGATGCTGAGGTTTCCTGCAGTCTCAGAGACCCCTCGAGCGGCCGACAGCCCTTAAACCCAACAAATTAGCCATTTTAAGATAACGATGAATATCAACAAGGAGACAGAACTCTGTCTCCATGTGATCTAAGGAACGGTTTAATGGGTAGATAATTCTCTTAAACTGATGATTAATGTTCCGAGAGCCATAGTAAATATAAAACCATAGAGTAGCGACCACACAGGTGATCACTTCGCTCCCTGGGATAACCTGTTAAACTCTATACAAAGTGGAACATTGTCACAATAAAAGATTGTTCTATAGCTGCTCTTTTTTTCATTATTGTGAGACAAATATATTTTCAACGCAGAATCGAATAAAGAAAGAATTAAAGTTAAAAATAGCTAAACATAAATTCAGCGAGGCAATTAACTTAAAATTAGAGACACCTTTCAGTGTAAGTGTATTTACTCTCACAAACTCTCGCACCCCCGCACAAGTACAGGCACGTGCGCGCACGCACACACACACACACACACACACACACACACACACACACACACACACACACACACACACACACACACACACACACACACACACACACCTAATAACAGACTATAACCAGATCCCTTAACTACAGTATTAAAAAAATTATATAGAGTATTGTACAAGTATATCATGAAGTTCAGAGATATTAGCAACATGACTAAAAATAGTTTTTATTACTATTACTATTCACGGGAAAGCTCTCATTCCCTCAAGGTCATACAGAGTCCTGGGAGTGAGAGGTAAGGAAAACCTAGCGAGAATCCTTCACCAGCATCAAGGATGTTATTCTATTGTATTTACAAAGCACTTGAACCTCTCGGTGATCATTTGCAAAACACTAGAACCTCTTGGTGGTCATTTACAAAGCATTTGAACTTCTTGATCATTTACGAAGTATTTAAACTTCTTGATCATTTACAAAGCATTTGAACTATGGCGCCTATGGTGTACTGTGCGTGCTGCTAGAACCAACAGCCTGATTTATCAAGCCATCAACCAGAAGGCCTGGTCTGGAACCTGGCCGTGCCGGCGATAACCCTCGAAATCAACTAGAGGAAGGCTACATGTAAGCCTCGAGCATGTACTAGTAACTAGACTGGTTAATTAAACTGTTAAGATATTCTCTACCTTCACAGGGTTAGGATATTCTATAACTAAGTTCCTTCAAGGAGGATGCCGGTGAAGGGATCTTGATCCAAAATATTGAAACTGTCTTATTCTTTCTAATGACTTGCCATTCCCCAGGCGCTTTATGAATCCTAAGGGTTTAGAGTTTCCCATGAATATATTGTAATTTCAATTGCGAATTGAAATCAACGAGTATTTCTGGGCATGGGTTGTAAGGTTGCCGTGATAATCATCGACTTTTACATGTTGACCTTGGCACTGCTGGGATCTGCACCTGCTGGGATCTGCACCTGCTGGGATCTGCACCTGCTGGGATCTGCACCTGCTGGGATCTGCACCTGCTGGGATCTGCACCTGCTGGGATCTGCACCTGCTGGGATCTGCACCTGCTGGGATCTGCACCTGCTGGGATCTGCACCTGCTGGGATCTGCACCTGCTGGGATCTGCACCTGCTGGGATGTATAAAGGACAATGAATAAATTCTGTTTTCAATAAATTTGCTGACGCGCTGTATGTAGTATTGTTGTCACCATTTTATTTACACACACGTCCCATCCTTTTACGCAAAATTGTCGACCAAATTTGCAAAAGAGTTTTTTTTTTATTTTGCAGTGATTTGTGAGCGGTACTCAACAGATTATGTCAGCGCATTATAAATCCATTGACTGAACCCTAAATTATCAAGGCTAAGCAAGACAGTACAGTAATAACGAATTATACAGAAGTGGAGAAGTTGGGATATAATATAATATATATATATATATATATATATATATATATATATATATATATATATATATATATATATATATTTATTGCGATCTGTTGATTAAAATAAGCAAATTTTTCAAAATTCTTGGTTTGTCACACTGAAGGTGAGGAGAGTTCAACTGGCACACTTTACATGTTGGAAATCTGCACTTGGTACTTCAGTTTTTAAAGCTACATTGGCTAATGTTTTTAACTCCCACTACTAATATCTAAGCTTGTATTGGTCTTGTTAGATGATCCTTAGACAAGTGGCGCCTCACACGACATAAAACAAAGCTTAATTAACCGACTCTTAATCACAGGCTTAAGCCGCTTTATAATTAGTTCAAATCTTTTGTTTAGTAATATATAATATATTCTAATGGTATAGAAAACTGACTACAAAATTGACGCGTAGATGAATAAGACATGTACAACACTTGATCAGCTTAAAGGTGGAGACTTTTCGTCAACAATTGGGTATATCAGACCAATACACAGAATATAGATAAATGGTTCAGAAAACCGACAAATTGATAAATTAGACACATGTGCAACAATTGGGTATGTTGATTGTAGTAACGTTTCGCCACACAGTGAATTCATCAGTCAAATACAAAGAAGAATAGTGAAGATCAGATGTATGTTAAGGTAATCGGTCCCTCAGCCTAGAATAGATGTAATCATGCCATCAATCTTGAAAAGATTACAGCATATGCTGTATTGTTTTGAAGATTGACTGATTACCTCAATTTCCTTCTGATCTTCACTATTCTTCTTTGTACTGGACTGATGAAGCCACTGTGTGGTGAAACGTTTCCACAGTAAAGATTCCCAAGATACACGTGTGTCTAGTTTAACAAAGAATAATTCTGGGAGATGGTGGAACACATGTAGTGGTAGTAATTCGAGGTGATCAGTTCCTCAGTTTGATCAGTTTGTTGGAGACAGTGAAAGACGTCCGGTAGGCACAATAAGGGAACAATGTACTAACATTCGTGGCACCAGATTATTCAATATCTTACCATATCAGAAACAGTGCTGGAACCAGTGAAGTCTTCAAGAAAAAAACTGGACAAATATCTTCACCAGGTGTCAGATTAACCAGGTTGTGAAGGATATGAGAGTCAGTGGGCCTCAGCAGTAACAGCCTGGTTGACCAGGCTAGCACCAGACGAACCTGGCCCAGTGCCGGGATCCGAGAGTAGTAACACTCTCGAAACTCAACGGTGTATCAAAGGTAAAGAAATAGTTTGAAATGATCAGTCCTCTCAGCCTAGAAGCGATGTATTCAGTCCGTCAGTTTGGTGATACGGGTGTCCTCTTTACTTGAGCGCACAGAGTATGTAAGACTCATCAGTTCTATCGTGTACCAGGTAATGCGGGACAGAATCCATACCGACTCTCGCTTCATTAAATAATTATGGCTGCAGTCACATTCATATTTTCTGTGAAGCCTTTATTCAAAACAGGAAATTATTATTATTCAGAACAAGAAATGATTATTTTTCTGAAGAAGAAAATATTAGAATTACATTCACTGCGAAGTGCTGAATTCTGGGGAAATGGGTAGTATTTAAGTTCGATCCAAGGAAGGGAATATCAGGCGCAGTTCCTTGTTCCAAGAGCCCCTCGTCGGAGTCAAGGAAGCTTCCTTGAGTAATAAAGAACGGTAGAGGTTCCTTTCTCGCAAGACAGATATAGGACCTACCTAAATATGGCTTCCTTAGGCGTTCGCAGCTATGTGGGATGACAAGAGCCGTTTAGAACGAAGACAAGATGCAAGTTATAGGTTTTTCTGGAACAATATACAGCTATGGTGAGCTTTATAAAGTCTTGACATAAGTTTCTCCCTAAGAGCGAAACGTTTCCACAGTGTTCCGCAGCTTTTGTCTCTTCATTCCGGTCGGAAATAAGACATTTCCTCCCTCAACAAACTCTGCGTGAAGAGTGAAGAGGTTTGAGTGCAAGGAGTGTAACAGACCCTCAGCTGGGAGGGGCTGTGTTGAGTACAAGGAGTGCAAGTTCAATTACTTGGGGCCCGGCTCTCAAGGTCATCATTGTCTCACGAGTAATATTAGTCCCACACTGTGTACGAACTCCTTAATATGCGGATGATCATCGCTATTTTTGCGGGCTCTTCTTACTGCGGCTGCCAAGATCTCCGTCAGTGCTGTCATCGCCACCGCAGTCTCCAGCTCTTGTCACCACCGCTGCCTCGGTAATCATGCCGTATCACCTATACATTCTTACGATGCTTAGTTTTCTAGTAAATGTGTATATTCGATATACCAAATATAAGAACACTATTATCCATTTGTCTTTGTATATTCCACGAATACAGAGCTTCATGCAGAACTCTTAATATATAATGAAGCTTAAAATATTTCGTCGGATTTTTGAGTATTTTTCAGGATTCAAAAGATGGATGAGGATAGAACAACGTGGACTCTGATATACCTCTGAAGGCTTTCGAGAGCTTTCCTACTCTCGCAGCCCGGCCTTGGGCCAGGCTTGTCTGGTGCTTGCCTGGTCAATGTGCGTTTGTGACCGGAACAATATGGGTGGATGGAACAATGTGTATGTGGATAGAACAATACGTGTGGCTGGAACAATCTGTGTGTGGAATGGAACAAAAGATACGAGTGGAATGGCATAAGACTGTGGAATGGAACGAGATGTGTAAGGGAAGATGTGTGTGTGGAATGAAACATGATGTATGAAGAATGAAACATGATGTATGAAGAATGAAACATGATGAAGAATGAAACATGAAGAATGAAACATGATGAATGAAACATGATGAATGAAGAATGAAACATGATGAATGAAGAATGAAATATCTCCAGACTACAATCCGGAAGCTTCCAAGTAATATTTTGGATTCTCCAAATATTTGTCTATCCTCTCAAACCTACTAGCTAAGACCTACCAAACCTGAATCCTTGAAAAATCACGTGTGTGTGTGTGTGTGTGTGTGTGTGTGTGTGTGTGTGTGTGTGTGTGTGTGTGTGTGTGTGTGTGTGTGTGTGTGTGTGTGTGTGTGTGTGTGTGTGTGTGTGTGTGTGTGTGTGTGTGTGTGTGTGTGTGTGTGTGTGTGTGTGTGTGTGTGTGAACGACTTCCTGACTCCCTAAGTTACAGGCAGAGATATACTCAACACCAAAACATTATAATGCTAACAACTTAATTAAAACAGCTGCAGTATAATATAATCGCAGGACGGTCAAGATAATTAGGTTACATTATCCAGATGACAGTAACCTGAAGATACATGGTCGAGGTTCTCTGCAGTTGTCCAGTTTATAATTTACAAGTAATACTCGATTAGGTAGTGGATACCTGAAGCTGACAAATGGTGAATCGAAGCCACGTGAACTGAGAAAGCCTTTTGTTTTCCGACGTTTCGGCAGCTGTATGGCTTTGTCAAGTACTGAAAACCACACAACTGACAAAACGTCTAAATGATTCTCGTACCTATCCTGTCGGCAACAGTCGCCCCGTACCCATCCAGTGGGAGGTAGCAAACCCATACCTAACGTGTGGGAGGTAACCAAAAGATTACAAAGGCACATAATGGGTTCAGGGACACGGCTTCACCTTAAATAAGAAGCGTTAATCCAGGGACACGGCTTCACCTTAAATAAGAAGCGTTAAACTGCTGTTTTTTTTTTGCGCATCTGACTTACCAATTAACGATTACGTAATAACTTTGTGAAGTCAAGAAATGTAACTATTTGCTCAGGACGACACCTCATATATACTTTTTATTCAGCATTAAAGACACTTAAGTGTACTTGATGCCTTAATGCTAGAGGAAGGCTCTTGAAATAAGATATTAAAACTACCCCAATCCTTAATTTAATAAAACCTGATTACCCCGATCCTTCAGGTTACATAGATCTTGCATACCTGGTCACGGACTGGGCCGCGGGGGCGTTGATCCCCGGAATAACCTCCAGGTAGATGCCTCGTATAGGTTTAGTTTTCCTTATAAATTTATTATTAGGCGACCTTAGCTGACCTTAGGGTCCTGACTAAACATCTGGTTTAAGCAAACATCTACACACAACATGCAAAATATCTATTGACAACATACGTACATTTACAGACATCAGTAGACACACATCTAGTCATGTAGTTCCAGACATCCGGCGAATAATGTATTAACAGCTTCAATCTGTAATTCTTTACGTATTAAAGAAGCCCCACTTATATCAATGATTCAGCTGTCAATAACATCCAAGGACTGACAAATTCGGAGAGGAAATCATTCAAGCAGCTGCCAACCTGAGATCGAGGTTTTAAGAATATTAGAACGTTTCGAGAATACATGACTGTTACAAGAGTACTGAAACATTTCAACACTGACGGAGACTTGCAATATCTAGCGGACTCCTAGATCAATCCAAAGATATAATGACACAGCGATATCACTTCCCCCCCCAAAAAAGAAAAAAAAAATTACTCCCAACCCCACATATCTCTCCAGGATGTAAATATATAACCAAATCCCCTTAGGAAACAAACTCCACGAAGATATCCCAGTGAAGATATCACTCCTGAAGGCATTACCCCAGGAGAAATATTTCTCCCTAGACATCACCCCCCCTCCTGGAGATATTTCCCTCGAGGTATCTCGATACTTGGAGGTATCACCCCCACCCCGCACATCTCAATCCCCAGGAGAACCACCACCAGCTTATACCTAAATACGCATGCTTGTAATCCTCTTTGAAGGATTATTTACCCCATGTCTCCGGTTAATACAACGCTGCTGCTGCACTGCTGTAAGCGGCCAGAGTTTATAAACTCTACTTGAAACACTCAAGTATTCAATTCCGTCGCGCACATCACTTTCAAGGAAGAGATATTTACGCTATAGTTATACGAGACTCGTATTCACAGTAAATATGTTTAACTTTTTTTGATAAAATTTGTTAAAATAATTTCTTAAATAATTTTTTTTTGTACTAGTTTTTTTTTTTTTTGGGGGGGGGGGGCTGTGGCTAATAAACAACCATATTGCGGAACTGTTATATTAGTGTGAAGCTGTGCAAAAAAAAAAAAATGTAAATAGGCAAATTAAGAAAATTGCATAATTTTATTTAAATTTTTCCCTTGGAGAAAGTGGAAAAGGGTAGACTATTAACTTAGTTTCCAATTTAGGTGGTCCACTATGATCCCCGGAAGCATTAACAGATATAACTGGTATATATATTTTTTTCGATCTCTTGGGTCTCCTTGCAGAGTGGCAAGCTACAGAGAGGTGGTGACAAAAGACACGACTTCACTTTGAAATCCTTTAATTACACAACGTTTCACCCCTTTGTAAAGCACTTACACCTTTAAAAAAAAAAGCCCAGTGTTGAATAAAACGTACAGTCGTATCCTAGTCACCTTATGTCCTTCTAAGCTGCTGCTATGTCCTAGACTCTTACTTTCACGTCTTCCAATATCATCTCGTTTCACTTGTTGGGGCTGACTTCAGCAGCCACTGACAGGACAATACCAGCAGCCAGTCCAGTTCTCAAAGTTCCTGCAGTTGTGTTCTCTTCATACTATCTGTAGTTGAGCATCAAACTCTGACATGTAGGTTCTAGCCCCTCTGGTCAGTCTTTCACCTAAACAGTACAGTGCTCAGCACAGACACTCCCCTGAAGGAGTTTACTAATCACTGGCGCTTTACCTGATGCTGCTACACCAACGGTGGCCCAATAGGAAGTGTGTCTGGGTAAGAATTAGTTACTAACACCGTCAAGCGTGAATAAAGACATTACGACACATCTGGACTGAAGAAGCCATTCATAGTGAATAGTTTCGTCAATTAAATATCCTAATACTGCGCTTGTGTCTTATTTCACAGGTAGCATATATAGGTAAATGTATGTCTAATAACATACAAGGGCACCTGTTTGTATTCCTAAGTGTGTATGTTTTTGCCCTAGCGTGTATGTTTCTACGCCTTTGCTCGGGTGCTTACTTGAACGTACGCATGAATGCACGTACTCACGAAGTTGCATTTACTAGGGTCGAAAGATTGCTCCTAGCCTCGAATGTGAGTATAAGCAAGAGTGCGTCTGGGTTTGCGTAAAGGTTCCTGGTGGCCCCACAAGGAGAGGCAAACTACTCCCGGGTCTGGATAATCGTGTGGTTAAGAAGTAGACTTAAATGTGCTTTACGGCAACATGAATAATCCCGGATATTACTACTGGGGCGGTGGGACCGTCCCACTACGGCCATCGCCTGTAATTGAATGCCCCTGGCAATAGCCATAATAATGATAATTACGATATAATTCTTAAATTATATATATTTTTTTGAGACAGTAAGGTTCACAGTGAGGAAATATTAAATTTCAATGTTAGTACCTGTTAATGTTTGTTACTATTTGGTTTTTCTCTTGTGAGAGAGGGTTAGTTAATGTTAACTCTTGCTCTACGAAGGTTTCCATAAAGAACTCCGAACATAGTCTAGAACCTTCTACAATGTGATGTATATTCCTTTTAACTTGGTTACTGACTGGTATGGCAACAAAAGGCTGAAGCCATAACCAAAAATCTCATTGGACAAGGTCATTACGAGACTTGCGACAGGATAATTTTATGTTAGGTAAAAGGACACAAGTGCAACTAATGTGACGTTTTTATTGTGGCAACGTTTCGCTTTCCAGGAGCTTTGTCAAGCCGTTACAGCTTGAGAGCAAAACGTTGCCATAATAAAAATGTCACATTAGTTACACTTAACGTATTGTCGGTAATTCTACGAACATTAATACAGGTTGGTTTGAACCCAACTCTCCTGACAAACAACACACCACCGCCTCTTCGAGAAGGAAAAACTTGACGTTCGAAACAGAACCAGAAACAGAACAGAACCGTAGTGTTCGGAAACCGTAACTAGAGTCCCAAAAAACTTACGAATTTGTCTATTATCGAAGGTACTCTCCCAAGCAAGTTTGCCGGTGCTAAATAATAGCTCCTGGCCCCATCTCTTAGTTCTTATCAACTGGTTTCACCTATTGCCTCGAGGGTCCGAAAAAAGTTATAATACCCATAGGTTTGTAGCACCAATAGCTAGAATGGTCGAAGACCAGGCCGCGATTAATGGGCCGGAGACCGAGCCTATACACGCAAGTTTACCGTCAAATAAAATGCAATATAGTATGCTCCAAAATTCCTGAGAGAGTTAGGCGAAAAACTCATCACGGAAATCAAGGACCCCAGAACGGTCAGGTTCCTCTTTCAGAGACTCAGTGTTGCGATCCAGAGGGTAAATGCCTGCAGCATTCTGGGCACACGGCCCAACGCCGGGGAGTAGGATGAAGTATTTCGGATGAACGCTGTGAGACGTCATTTATGTTTTCCTTCCCATTGCATCTCTGTTAATGTATTTTTTCAAATACAGCGACTATGTATTTTTTCTAGTACTATTAAACACTTTAAAGGGAATGAGAAATAAACGGATTGGTGAACATATTTTTTAATGAGTAGGGAACAGACCTTCACTCTCATTCTACAATGCCACGGACATTAACGGACCTCCCTTACTCCCTGACTCACCCTATGTCGCTCCCTAATCCCCCTCTCTAGGGTTATGTTCGCCTGTATTCGACTGGACAAGCCTGCTGTGCAGGCGAAGCGTTTAAGTAATGAAGATACTCAAATATTGCACACGAATTTGATTTATCAGCCTCTCTTCCCTTCCTATATATTGCTATTTCCTCTGCCTTCCCGTCCCACCGATATCGCTCCCTCCTCTTCACGTCAACAGTGATATCGCTCCCTCCTCTTTCTCCCAACACTGATATCTCTCCCCAACGTCCACCTAATAGTTCATTTGTGGGACAATATCGTGACCAAATTAACCATTACCAAGTTAGTTGTCAAACCAATTCTGATTATTTGATGGAGTCTCCCGTGTTTCAGTTGGCTGTAAAAAGGACTTTTCTGAAAGGCTTTCAGATGCAGCTCTCCAATTTCATTGGGTATTTATTTTTTTCGAAATTAAACTGAAAAAAATGAATTAATATTTGTAATTCTGTCGATGTTACTGTAAAGAGGCAAGTTTGTGTTTGAACGAGTTGTTGATTGATATAGTGGTGGTGGGGGTGTAGGGAGTGGTGATGGTGGGGGTGTAGGGAGTGGTGATGGTGGGGGTGTAGGGAGTGGTGATGGTGGGGGTGTAGGGAGTGGTGATGGTGGGGGTGTAGGGAGTGGTGATGGTGGGGGTGTAGGGAGTGGTGATGGTGGAGGTGTAGGGAGTGGTGATGGTGGGGGTGTAGGGAGTGGTGATGGTGGAGGTGTAGGGAGTGGTGATGGTGGAGGTGTAGGGAGTGGTGATGGTGGAGGTGTAGGGAGTGGTGATGGTGGGGGTGTAGGGAGTGGTGATGGTGGAGGTGTAGGGAGTGGTGATGGTGGGGGTGTAGGGAGTGGTGATGGTGGAGGTGTAGGGAGTGGTGATGGTGGGGGTGTAGGGAGTGGTGATGGTGGAGGTGTAGGGAGTGGTGATGGTGGAGGTGTAGGGAGTGGTGATGGTGGAGGTGTAGGGAGTGGTGATGGTGGGGGTGTAGGGAGTGATGATGGTGGGGGTGTAGGGAGTGGTGTTGGTGGTGGTGTAGGGAGTGGTGATGGTGGGGGTGTAGGGAGTGGTGATGGTGGGGGTGTAGGGAGTGGTGATGGTGGGGGTGTAGGGAGTGGTGATGGTGGAGGTGTAGGGAGTGATGGTGGGGGTGTAGGGAGTGGTGATGGTGGAGGTGTAGGGAGTGGTGATGGTGGAGGTGTAGGGAGTGGTGATGGTGGCGGTGTAGGGAGTGGTGCTGGTGGCGGTGTAGGGAGTGGTGATGGTGGGGGTGTAGGGAGTGGTGATGGTGGTGGTGTCGGGCGTGGTGATGGTGGGGGTGTAGGGAGTGGTGATGGTGGGGGTGTAGGGAGTGGTGATGGTGGGGGTGTAGGGAGTGGTGATGGTGGAGGTGTAGGGAGTGGTGATGGTGGGGGTGTAGGGAGTGGTGATGGTGGAGGTGTAGGGAGTGGTGATGGTGGGGGTGTAGGGAGTGGTGATGGTGGAGGTGTAGGGAGTGGTGATGGTGGAGGTGTAGGGAGTGGTGATGGTGGGGGTGTAGGGAGTGGTGATGGTGGGGGTGTAGGGAGTGGTGATGGTGGAGGTGTAGGGAGTGGTGATGGTGGGGGTGTAGGGAGTGGTGATGGTGGGGGTTAGGGAGTGGTGATGGTGGAGGTGTAGGGAGTGGTGATGGTGGGGGTGTAGGGAGTGGTGATGGTGGGGGTGTAGGGAGTGGTGATGGTGGAGGTGTAGGGAGTGGTGATGGTGGGGGTGTAGGGAGTGGTGATGGTGGGGGTGTAGGGAGTGGTGATGGTGGGGGTGTAGGGAGTGGTGATGGTGGAGGTGTAGGGAGTGGTGATGGTGGGGGTGTAGGGAGTGGTGATGGTGGGGGTGTAGGGAGTGGTGATGGTGGAGGAGTAGGGAGTGGTGATGTTGGTGGTGTAGGGAGTGGTGATGGTGGTGGTGTAGGGAGTGGTGATGGTGGGGGTGTAGGGAGTGGTGATGGTGGAGGTGTAGGGAGTGGTGATGGTGGGGGTGTAGGGAGTGGTGATGGTGGGGGTGTAGGGAGTGGTGATGGTGGGGGTGTAGGGAGTGGTGATGGTGGGGGTGTAGGGAGTGGTGATGGTGGGGGTGTAGGGAGTGGTGATGGTGGAGGTGTAGGGAGTGGTGATGGTGGGGGTGTAGGGAGTGGTGATGGTGGGGGTGTAGGGAGTGGTGATGGTGGGGGTGTAGGGAGTGGTGATGGTGGGGGTGTAGGGAGTGGTGATGGTGGAGGTGTGAGTGTGATGGTGGGGGTGTAGGGAGTGGTGATGGTGGGGGTGTAGGGAGTGGTGATGGTGGGGGTGTAGGGAGTGGTGATGGTGGGGGTGTAGGGAGTGGTGATGGTGGAGGTGTAGGGAGTGGTGATGGTGGGGGTGTAGGGAGTGGTGATGGTGGAGGTGTAGGGAGTGGTGATGGTGGAGGTGTAGGGAGTGGTGATGGTGGAGGTGTAGGGAGTGGTGATGGTGGGGGTGTAGGGAGTGGTGATGGTGGGGGTGTAGGGAGTGGTGATGGTGGGGGTGTAGGGAGTGGTGATGGTGGGGGTGTAGGGAGTGGTGATGGTGGAGGTGTAGGGAGTGGTGATGGTGGGGGTGTAGGGAGTGGTGATGGTGGGGGTGTAGGGAGTGGTGATGGTGGGGGTGTAGGGAGTGGTGATGGTGGGGGTGTAGGGAGTGGTGATGGTGGGGGTGTAGGGAGTGGTGATGGTGGGGGTGTAGGGAGTGGTGATGGTGGGGGTGTAGGGAGTGGTGATGGTGGAGGTGTAGGGAGTGGTGATGGTGGGGGTGTAGGGAGTGGTGATGGTGGGGGTGTAGGGAGTGGTGATGGTGGGGGTGTAGGGAGTGGTGATGGTGGGGGTGTAGGGAGTGGTGATGGTGGAGGTGTAGGGAGTGGTGATGGTGGGGGTGTAGGGAGTGGTGATGGTGGGGGTGTAGGGAGTGGTGATGGTGGGGGTGTAGGGAGTGGTGATGGTGGGGGTGTAGGGAGTGGTGATGGTGGGGGTGTAGGGAGTGGTGATGGTGGGGGTGTAGGGAGTGGTGATGGTGGGGGTGTAGGGAGTGGTGATGGTGGGGGTGTAGGGAGTGGTGATGGTGGGGGTGTAGGGAGTGGTGATGGTGGGGGTGTAGGGAGTGGTGATGGGGGGGGTGTAGGTAGTGGTGATGGTGGGGGTGTAGGGAGTGGTGATGGTGGGGGTGTAGGGAGTGGTGATGGTGGGGGTGTAGGGAGTGGTGATGGTGGGGGTGTAGGGAGTGGTGATGGTGGAGGTGTAGGGAGTGGTGATGGTGGAGGTGTAGGGAGTGGTGATGGTGGAGGTGTAGGGAGTGGTGATGGTGGAGGTGTAGGGAGTGGTGATGGTGGAGGTGTAGGGAGTGGTGATGGTGGAGGTGTAGGGAGTGGTGATGGTGGGGGTGTAGGGAGTGGTGATGGTGGGGGTGTAGGGAGTGGTGATGGTGGGGGTGTAGGAAGTGGTGATGGTGGGGGTGTAGGGAGTGGTGATGGTGGGGGTGTAGGGAGTGGTGATGGTGGGGGTGTAGGGAGTGGTGATGGTGGGGGTGTAGGGAGTGGTGATGGTGGGGGTGTAGGGAGTGGTGGTGATGGTGGGGGTGTACGGGGTTAGAAGGGGGAAGTTAGAGATGGGTAAGAATGATGGTGAAGAAGGGTTTGTGGGTATAGATGAAACATTCACTGTGAGGGAGAAGAGAGGGAGGGGTATATGAGAGGGAGAAGAGAGGGAGGGGTATACGAGAGGGAGAAGAGAGGGAGGGGTATATGAGAGGGAGAAGAGAGGGAGGGGTATATGAGAGGAAGGGGTATATGAGAGGGAGAAGAGGACGGGTATATGAGAGGGAGAAGAGAGGGAGGGGTATATGAGAGGGAGAAGAGAGGGAGGGGTATAGGAGAGGGAGAAGAGAGGGAGGGGTATACGAGAGGGAGAAGAGAGGGAGGGGTATATGAGAGGGAGAAGAGAGGGAGGGGTATATGAGAGGAAGGGGTATATGAGAGGGAGAAGAGGACGGGTATATGAGAGGGAGAAGAGAGGGAGGGGTATATGAGAGGGAGAAGAGAGGGAGGGGTATATGAGAGGGAGAAGAGAGGGAGGGGTATACGAGAGGGAGAAGAGAGGGAGGGGTATATGAGAGGGAGAAGAGAGGGAGGGGTATATGAGAGGAAGGGGTATATGAGAGGGAGAAGAGGACGGGTATATGAGAGGGAGAAGAGAGGGAGGGGTATATGAGAGGGAGAAGAGAGGGAGGGGTATACGAGAGGGAGAAGAGAGGGAGGGGTATATGAGAGGGAGAAGAGAGGGAGGGGTATACGAGAGGGAGAAGAGAGGGAGGGGTATATGAGAGGGAGAAGAGAGGGAGGGGTATACGAGAGGGAGAAGAGAGGGAGGGGTATATGAGAGGGAGAAGAGAGGGAGGGGTATACGAGAGGGAGAAGAGAGGGAGGGGTATATGAGAGGGAGAAGAGAGGGAGGGGTATATGAGAGGGAGAAGAGAGGGAGGGGTATACGAGAGGGAGGGGTATATGAGAGGGAGAAGAGAGGGAGGGGTATACGAGAGGGAGAAGAGAGGGAGGGGTATATGAGAGGGAGAAGAGAGGGAGGGGTATACGAGAGGGAGAAGAGAGGGAGGGGTATATGAGAGGGAGAAGAGAGGGAAGGGTATATGAGAGGGAGAAGAGAGGGAGGGGTATATGAGAGGAAGGGGTATATGAGAGGGAGAAGAGGAGGGGTATATGAGAGGGAGAAGAGAGGGAGGGGTATATGAGAGGGAGAAGAGAGGGAGGGGTATACGAGAGGGAGAAGAGAGGGAGGGGTATATGAGAGGGAGAAGAGAGGGAGGGGTATATGAGAGGGAGAAGAGAGGGAGGGGTATATGAGAGGAAGGGGTATATGAGAGGGAGAAGAGGAGGGGTATATGAGAGGGAGAAGAGAGGGAGGGGTATATGAGAGGGAGAAGAGAGGGAGGGGTATACGAGAGGGAGAAGAGAGGGAGGGGTATATGAGAGGGAGAAGAGAGGGAGGGGTATATGAGAGGGAGAAGAGAGGGAGGGGTATACGAGAGGGAGAAGAGAGGGAGGGGTATATGAGAGGGAGAAGAGAGGGAGGGGTATACGAGAGGGAGAAGAGAGGGAGGGGTATATGAGAGGGAGAAGAGAGGGAGGGGTATACGAGAGGGAGAAGAGAGGGAGGGGTATATGAGAGGGAGAAGAGAGGGAGGGGTATATGAGAGGGAGAAGAGAGGGAGGGGTATACGAGAGGGAGAAGAGAGGGAGGGGTATATGAGAGGGAGAAGAGAGGGAGGGGTATACGAGAGGGAGAAGAGAGGGAGGGGTATATGAGAGGGAGAAGAGAGGGAGGGGTATACGAGAGGGAGAAGAGAGGGAGGGGTATATGAGAGGGAGAAGAGAGGGAGGGGTATATGAGAGGGAGAAGAGAGGGAGGGGTATATGAGAGGAAGGGGTATATGAGAGGGAGAAGAGGAGGGGTATATGAGAGGGAGAAGAGAGGGAGGGGTATATGAGAGGAAGGGGTATATGAGAGGGAGAAGAGAGGGAGGGGTATATGAGAGGAAGGGGTATATGAGAGGGAGAAGAGAGGGAGGGGTATATGAGAGGGAGAAGAGAGGGAGGGGTATATGAGAGGAAGGGGTATATGAGAGGGAGAAGAGAGGGGTATGAAAGAGTGGGGGCAAGATGAACATGAAGGTAATTCACAGGGTATGGAGAGAGATGGTGAGGGAGGAGACAGGGGTAACTTGAGGAAGAATAGCAAAAGGAAGGGCAATAAGGGGAAATGGGGAGAAAGAAGAGGAAAAGACGAAGAGAAAGAGACCGAGGAGGGAGAAAACGAAGAGTGCAAAAGAGAAATATTGCCACGGAGAGGAGGGAGTAGTGGGAGAAAGAGAGAAAGAAAGAGGGAGGTGGTGGTGGTAGTCAAACTTCAAGCTTAACATATACAAAAGCTTGCCTGCTAAGCCACCACAGTCTAAGCCATGTATAAATCTTGCCAGGACGCCATAAGCTCTAATTAATATGTACGCAAACATAGGGTCCGGGGCTAGTGTTTTTACCTACTGTCTACCGTAAGTTTCTCTTTCTCCCCCTTCCCCCCCTCCCTCCCCCCTCTCTCCCTCTCTCTCCCTCTTTTTTTTTTTTGTTTTTTTTTGTTTGTTTTTTTTAGTTTTTTTTTTTACACAGGGTTTGACAAGGTTAAGGATCCCTAGCTTTATTGACAGCTATTTACAGGTTAAGGATTCCTAACTTTATTGGCAAGCTAAGAGCTGTTACCTACATCAGCTCATTTGAAAGCATTTTTGTTATGAGACATACAAGTAGGGAACAGGATGAAGTTGGAGCCATCTGTGGGCCAGCATTTTCATTTGATCAACTGACGTTATCTCGTTGACATCATTATGCTGTACGAATGTGTTCCATACTCGAGTCATCCTGGGTATGTATGATCTCAGATGGAGTGATGTTCTGGAGAAGGGTACAGCCAGAGTGAAGTTGCTGCTTTCTGCCCGTCTTGTGGCATAAAAGCTTGTTTCACGCTGTCCTCGAAGTGGATCCAAGTGTGGTATTTTGACAATATTGGCCTTGTACATAACAGTAAGGCCACCCACATCCCTCCTATGTTGAAGGCTCTGCTGAAATGACAGATCTATCCAGGATGGGTCCAGGCGAGAGATGAGACGTCTTGCTCTGTTCTCTACTCTGTCAAGCAGTCGCAGATGAGAGGGGGGGCAGGCAAACCAAGAAAGTGGAGCATACTCAAGGTGTGAGCGTACTTGTGCCTCGTACAGGATCTTGCAACCCCTACTGTCAAGCAGATGCGAGATACGGCGAAGTGCTGTAAGCTTCCTGGCTGCCTTGTTTGCAAGATTTACAACATGGTTCTTCATGGTTAGTTTGGAGTCAAATTTCACCCCAAGGATATCAACTTCTTCTCCAGGTGCCAACATCGTCCCATTCATCCTTACTACTGCGCCAGCATTACCATCATGGTGCCTAGAGACGAACATCATTTGCGTTTTTCAGGTGCAAATGTTACTTGCCATCTATTTCCCCAAGCTGATATAGCTCTCAGCTGGTGATTGATGTAGCTTAGAGCAGCTGGCATTTCTTCTCTTGGATAAGTGAATGTCAGTGTACAGTCGTCTGCATATGCATGTGATTCTGGGATGAGATGAAGAAGGTCGTTGAAGTAGACATTCCATAACAGTGGACCCAGCACACTTCCTTGTGGAACGCTTGCCCCAATAGGATGCCTTGCTGATTCCGTTCCATTGAGGACTACACTTAGAGATCTACCATGAAGGTAATCACTGAGGAGACATAGCGTAGAGCCTGCAATTCCCAGTGCTTGAAGTTTTGCTAAGAGGCCCTGGTGCCACACCCGGTCGAAAGCGCCAGCAATGTCCAGTGCTACCACACAGCTGACTTTGGATTCATCCAGTGACTGGTGCCACTTAGTGGAGAGGTTTAACAACAGATCAGCAGCAGAGTAACCTTTCCTGAAGCCATATTGACGATCACAAAGTAGTGAGTGGTAGTCAAAAAAATCTGTCATTTGTCTTGAGATTATTGTCTCAAGGATCTTACCAGTGATTGACAGGAGTGACACTGGTCTGTAGTTGCTGATTTCTGCTCTGCTCTTCTTTTTGTGAACAGGGACTACATTTGCCTCTTTCCATGGAGAGGGCCATTTACACTGTACTAGGCAGTGCTGAAAGATGCGAGTTAGAGGTGCTGCTAGCTGGTCTGCACATCTTCTCAACAATCTTGGGCTCAACTTGTCTGGGCCCACAGCCTTTTCTTGGTCAAGTGATTTAAGAAGGAAATGCACCTCCTCCTGCCTTATTGTCACCACTGACAGTTTTGACACAGTTCTTGCAGCTAGCCAAGGAGGGTCCCTTGCTGGATCAGGAACTTGCATTTTGGTAGCAAAGTGTTCAGCAAAGAGGTCCGCCTTCTCTTGACTACTAGTAGAGGTGGTCCCATCCTGTCGATTTAGAGGTGGAATAAGTTCATCAGGCAGATAACCTTGTCTGTCCTTGACCAGGGACCACCAGGTTTTGGAGCCTACCCTACCTGATGCTAACTTTCTTTTAGTGTCCACCTCCCATTTAGTAATGGCCCACTTTTGAACATCACCCATATGCCTACAGGCTTGCATGTGCAAGTTCCTGTTATAGGTGGTAGGATGTCTCTTATACCTTCGCCATGCTTTGTACTTAGCAGTAGCAGCCTCTCTACAACGAAAGCCAAACCAAGGCTGATCTGTAGGCTTTGTCACATATTGCCGGTGAGGAATGTGTTCTTGTTGCAGATTAAGGATGTGTCCAGTGAAGGCTTTCACTTGGTTGTCAACATCCCCCTGGAGAAGAGCATTCCAGTCGGTGGTGGCGAGCTCAGAGCAAAGGGCTGGCCAATTACCTCTTTCCCATAGCCAGGTTGTGCGTGTGGACTCCTCACCTCGTTCTCTTGGGATCTTAAGTGTGGTAAAAACAGCCTAGTGGTCAGACGATCCAACGAAGCCGAGGGGTTGACAAGTGACTATGCCTTCTGCCAGATCACTCACTACTGGGTCAAGGGAGGAGCCAGAGATATGAGTAGGGAAATCAACAAAGTTTCTCATGTCAAACACTGCAAGAAGGTCATCAAAGTCCCTCTGTATAAGGTGCTGGTTGAGGTCACCAACAATTATAATATGTTGACAGTTGTGTTGTAGCAGAAGGGAGTCAATATTTTCCATTAGGAAGTTGATAGGGTCTGCATGTTGCCACTGAGGTCTGTACATTGCACATGCTAGTACAGAGGTACTAGTGTTTATACAGAGCTTGAAGAACATCATTTCAAGATGTGTAGGGGTGGCAACATCTATGTGCTGGGCATGAACACTTTTAGAGAAGCACACAGCAACACCACCTCCTTGCCCTTGCCTGTCTCTTCTCATCCATGAGGTGTAGCCAGCAATTCTTGCAAAATTTTCTGGAGTCCTGTCATCCAAAAATGTTTCAACAACAGCTATCATGTCGGGACGTCGAGTGTTCACAAAGCTATGTGTGAGCTCTCCAACATTAGTAATGAAACCTCTAATGTTGGCCGACAGGATGCTGATAGACTGGCTCCTCATGATGAAGTGGTCAGCTTGAGGTGGTGGGTGTGTAGGGAATGTAAGGTGCCTGCCCTTGAGAGAGGTAGGGTACTGAGGCAGCTGCAGGGATGTAGGTCTGTGGTCTTGTATAAGGCCCAATCCCACCTGATGGGCTGGGATAGGAGTAGCTAAGTGGGTGACGTGTGAGAGTGTTTACCAATTCAGAGATCCTGCTGGTTTGTTCTGAGAACAGGTCTCTAAACAGGTGGCCCTGTCTGTCAAGTTCCTTTTTCTTCCGACACTGGTCCTCCTTATGTCCTTTCTTGTAGCAGTAGTTACACCTGGTATCTCGCAGGCAGTTGTTGGCAGAGTGCCCTTCCGGTGACAGCGAGAGCACAGCCCTAGTGCCTGGGAGGGTGGACTAGGATTTGTTGTACCTCCTGTGTTTCGCAGATTTGTCCTCGGATTCTGCCGCTGGAACTGTGTTAGTGGAGGGTGAGACGGCTGTAGATGTCTTCCTCCACCACGTCCTCCTCCACGTCCTCTACCCCGCCCTCTACCAGTTCTGACAGATGTGTCCCTGCTGTTCGTACTTCGGCGTAGCAGGTGATCAGGTGCAGTGATAGTTCCCTGATCACTAACTGCACCTCTCTCTGGTGGAGAAACCCTGGCTCAGAGCTTGCTGTCGAAGCACTACTACCAGATTCTAGAATAGTATCGGCAGGTGTGCTGACAGGTGTAGGATCAGGGATGGTATGTGCACCGTCAAGTAGACTGGGCAGTGGCTGAAGCAGAGATGTCAGGTGCAGGAGAATTAACAGATCCAAGGCTTCCCACGTTGCTGGGAAGAGGATTTGTTCCTCTGTGGTGGTGGCAGAGTGAGGAATTGTGTTAGAATTCCAAAGGTAGTGTTTTGAACTCTGTCAGTCTGTGGGACCTTAGCTGATGACAGAATTCCACCAGATGTTTACCCTGAGTTAAGCTCAGTGTGGGACTTCCAGTCTTTGTCAATAGTGTCACCATCAGCTGAGCAACTTGCGTCACTTGATGTAGGCTTGCACTGGCCTTCTACAATAGCTTGTAGGTTATCTAATGATTTGAGGAGCTCATGAAGTGCTTCCTGTGATGGATTATCTTAGCTGCAACTTTACAACACAGCCCAAGAGGGCAGTCTTGATCTTTGGACAGGAGTCCCTGAGGTAGGACTTCTGAACCTTCTTCCTGTAGCCCCAGGCTTGTATCCACATATACCACAGGATTATGGATATCCTTAAGTTTTCTGAAATTTTCAACCTGGCTGCAACAAAATTCTTCTTCTGGAGTGCAATCTGTGTGGCAGTAGTTGGAACAAGTAGGCTCTTTACATCCAAGAAGATCTTTGTCCCTTGTGGTATACCCACAAACACTGCAGTATCTACTGGGACAATAGCCAGATAGCGTAGATAATCTTGCTATTTTGCGGTGTGAAGTCATCCCAGAGGAGGCTTGTATAATTTGAAGTTCACAGGAGAGAGAGAGGGTGGGTGGTGATACGTGGGGGGGGGGGGGGGGGTGTTTATAGCCGGTGGGTAGTGAGGGCGGGCGGCAGTGGGCCACTAGCTGGAAGTGTTGCCTTCTCACTATCACTTAATAAACACTGTTTATGCTGTCCACTTTTCCACTAAAGGAAGATGTTACACAAATCACTGTGTTGCATTGTACCAGCCACGTTGTTATAAAGCACCAGATGCCTAGTACATAGCACAAAACACACATAATATTAGACGCTCACTCTGGAAGGCAATAGTGAAGACACTCCTAAGGCCTGCCAGTCCCCTCACACCATGCCTTCAACATGCCACACTTAATATCACTGATATTGCTTATATTCACCTCAGTGGAGGAGTTGGCTTACTTGTACTCATGTGTTGTAAGTAGTACTACGT
>NC_091338.1:5621842-5649342 GCF_038502225.1 Cherax quadricarinatus
GGGCCGCGGGGGCGATTATCCCTGAACGACTGACAGTTTCAACAGTGTAAAAGATCCCTCCGCTTATTGTCTTGCTAGAAATATTTAGATGTTTGTCTACAAGGTATTAATTACATTTTAGACAAGTAAAAAATCTCTTCTAGATTTCAGTTCATGAAGCAAAAGTGTTTTAATTTAAGAATGCAAAACCAAAAATCTTATTTAGATTTTTTTTTTTTTTGCTTTGAAAAAGTTAAATTACATTTCAGGCTACAGAGGAAAAAAATATACTTCAGATTTTATTCTATATAAAAAAAACCCAGCAAAACAGAAAAACCAAATGCAGGTGACAAAAAAGAAACATTCCTTTAAGTCCGTAGAGGCTGACGACCCTAAAATACCTAACGGCCGAGAATATCAATAAGGACGAAGAGCCGAGTGCGGTGGTGTACAAGAACCTTCCTGTAATATCACTTAAAGGAAGCCATCTTAGAATCAAAGTCTCCGTCCAGAGACTTGGATTCTAAGATCACATTAAAGAGAGAGAAATTAAGCTCCGGTTAGCTTGACTTCAACTGAAATGAGAGCAAATATTTAATTACCAAATTCACGACATCCTCTGAAACGAGTGTTTTGAGAGAGAGAGAGAGAGAGAGAGAGAGAGAGAGAGAGAGAGAGAGAGAGAGAGAGAGACAGAGAGAAAGAGAATCTTATATCTATATTTTTTTATGTCTATACCTGGCTTCTGCAATAAGCATATTGTCAGTCAGTATACGAGTCAAAGATGGGAAGGAGGTAGGGAAGAAGAGTGGAAGGGGAAGACGGGCGATGGACGAAGTGAGAGTGATGGGGAAGGGGGGTATAGGATAGATAGACAGATGCAGGGAGATGGTGCTTGAGGGAGGGAGAGAACGACAGAGCTAGAGGGAACAAGATGGAGAACAGAGGGAGTGAGAAAGATGATGAAGACTAGGATGGAGGGAACACAGGGTAAAGTACAAGTATCTGAAATCTTCAGTGTCACTCAGTGCCAGGATGTAAATACCTCTACTATAACGACGCTGGCACATACACTAGCATACTGAGTACGGATGTGTTAATATGCTCAGATGGAGTCAAGGGTAATCAGAAACAAATCTGTATGCTCAAGTAGGCAAGCTATTATACCTAACTGCTTGTATACGTCGCACATGAAAAACCTTGAACCCTTAACATCTAAATACGGTCCATACAACCCATCCTATAAACCTGAAAAATCGTGCGTGGAGATACCAACGTTCTAATGAGGATTCATGTGTATCGCTCTGCCAGACGTACACCGCATGTTTATGTCGCTTCATTTTAATTTTTCGGGGGTCAGCTAACCATACGAAGATATTAATTTTCGTTAACTAGTATTTAACAAATATTTAAAGTTCAGGCGCTATACTGGTAGGAAAGAACATACACGAAAGGCATTACGTGAAAAAACGCACGTCCTGTTTAGAGGACTAAGCAGTAATCGATATTCATCATTACACTTCAGAGTTTCAGGAAAAATGCTGACCACTTATGACAGCAATTTAAACATCTAGTGAAACTGTTAACTGAGCCCTTTCAATTTCACGCGGGTCATGAAGGCTGCATTTCACTTCTACACTAACGTTATACTTTAACCCATAAAATAGGAATTAAACTGTATATATCCCGAGAGAGAAAGAGAGAGAGAGAGAGAGAGAGAGAGAGAGAGAGAGAGAGAGAGAGAGATAGACTGGCTTCGGTGTATATACTTAGATGTATAATATATCCAAATAAACGTAAAGGTAATCGCCAGTAAGGTTACACCATAAAGGATCTTTATCGTAGATCGTTGGCTCACACTGGTTCTCTACTTAGATTCCAGAAAACTATGCATATACTGTTACAGGAACACGATTACGGTTGTGTGTGTGTGTGTATGTATGTATATATATATATATATATATATATATATATATATATATTATATATATATATATATATATATATATATATATATATATATATACAATAAGATCACAGTAAACAGGCGATTTTAGAATATGCAAAACAACCACTGTGAAAGAATAGAGAAATTCCAAGCGCTTTCGTGACTACTCACATTATCAAGGAACAATGAAAGTAAAGCATCAAAGTTGAGTATATAAAGGGGTAGCCCACACCTCACTATCAGATCCCACAACACCTGACGCGAGACAGCAGGCCCGCCGGCAGAACTAGACAGGTCCTTCACACAACCCACCAACAAACTATTCTACCCAAGAAATAAGAAATTTAAAAAATTATTTGTTCTATGTATTATTAAATTCTTCCCAAATTCTATTAATTATAAATGGATCTAATTTATATAAACCAAAGGAAATATTCATATTGTCAAAACTGCTTTTTATGAAACAAGATTCAATTATATTCCTGTCGACCATGGACTTGCTTGATACTACTTTCTCAACTTTTTGAAAATCAATTGGATGGTTAAAATCTCTTACATGAATAAATATAGCATTGGAATCTTGTCCAGTTCTAATGCTATATTTATGTTGTTTTAATCTTAGTTCGAGATTTTTACCAGTTTGACCGTAATAAACTTTACCGCAAATTTTACAAGGAATCTTATAGACACATCCATCAGCATTTTGGGGGGAATTCTTTATCAAAAGTTTTTTTTACTGTATCAAGATTTTTGAATACAACTTTAATATTAAAAGTCTTAAGAAAAGAAGGCATATCAACCAAGTTTTCATGGTAAGGGAGAACCAACATATTTTTAATTGAATAAGGCTGGTTGTCCCTTTTTGCATTGTGAAAAGTATTTCTAGCAACTTTAAAAGATTTATCAATTACATTTCTTGGGTATTTCAAATCATTACCTATTTCATAAATTTGGGATATTTCCTCATCTATGAACTCTGGACTACAAATTCGTAAAGCTCTCAAAAACATTGATGAGAAAACAGACAGTTTAACTTTATTTTGATGGGAAGAATAATAGCGGACATAGGAACAGTTATTTGTAGGTTTCCTGTAAATTTTAAATTTGAATTCATTATTACCCTTAATAATTAAAACATCTAGAAAAGGCAACGAGTTATTTTCTTCAAATTCAACAGTAAAATACTTTTTACAATCCAAAAAGGGACAACCAGCCTTATTCAACTAAAAATATGTTGGTTCTCCCTTACCATGAAAACTTGGTTGATATGCCTTCTCTTCTTAAGACTTTTAATATTAAAGTTGTATTCAAAAATCTTGATACAGCAAAAAAACTTTTGATAAAGAATTCCCCCCAAAATGCTGATGGATGTGTCTGTAAGATTCCTTGTAAAATTTGCGATAAAGTTTATTACGGTCAAACTGGTAAAAATCTCGAACTAAGATTAAAACAACATAAATATAGTATTAGAACTGGAGATTCCAATGCTCTATTTATTCATGTAAGAGATTTTAACCATCCAATTGATTTTCAAAAAGTTGAGATAGTATTAAGCAAGTCCATGGTCGACAGGAATATAATTGAATCTTGTTTCATAAAAAGCAGTTTTGACAATAATATGAATATTTCCTTTGGTTTATATAAATTAGATCCATTTATAATTAATAGAATTTGGGAAGAATTTAATAATACATTGAACAAATAATAATTTTTAAATTTCTTATTTCTTGGGTAGAATAGTTTGTTGGTGGGTTGTGTGAAGGACCTGTCTAGTTCGGCCGGTGGGCCTGCTGTCTCGCGTCAGGTGTTGTGGGATCTGATAGTGAGGTGTGGGCTACACTTTTATATACTCTCCTTTGATGCTTTACTTTCATTGTTCCTTGATAACGTGAGTAGTCACGAAAGCGCTTGGAATTTCTCTATTCTTTCACAGTGGTTGTTTTGCATAATATATATATATATATATATATATATATATATATATATATATATATATAGGTAGGTAAAACTTGCGATTTTGGCTTCAATAGCAGCGTTCTTCTTGCCGAATAAGGCAAGCAAAAATATGTGTATGCAACAATTTCGCAAAAATCCTTCTGAACATAAAATATATATTTCATTGTGTTTGTTTATTAAATTATTGTAAACTTATCTAAAATATATTTAGTTAGATTAGGCTAAATAAAATTGCACTTGCTATAATAACGTTAGGCAAGTTTTCTAGGGTACGTTTGGTACAAAATTATTAATTTTTACATTAGCATAAATGAAAAATATATATCTTTAGACATGTAAGAAAAAAAATTAGAAAGGACTTAATTTTAAACGAGTTCTTGCTAACTGATCAGTTTTACCTATTAGGCACGACATATATACATACACAAACATTCTATGTACCTATAAGTTCGTAAGCCTTTCTCATCTGCTAGGAAATGCATTTTACAGTTCGTAATGAGGAGTTTCATTCAGTAATATCCACTTCAATCGTTGGAAATGCTAGGCAGGCTCTTTCCTACCACAAAACAAACTGAAGAAAAATAAGAAGCGGCCCTGGTACCCAGTACATAGCAAGAGAGTTGCTAGATACATCTCTTGTACCTAGAACCCAAGTTGCTGCATGCGAGAATGACTTGAGTGCGATTATGAAGACATTGAGGCTATGTTTCATCCGCTAGAGACTTCTTCAGTCCGGTACAGAGAACAAAAGACTGAGTTTATATCGTGGCGAAGATTACGTGTCAAGCCAAGAGTCTGGAGGGAGAAGCCATCAATGAACAAGTTACACTTAAATCAAGGTTTTAATAAACAATCAGGGTTTTAATAAATGATCAAGGTTTTGATAAACAATCAAGTTTTTGAATAAACGATCAAGTTTTAATATAGAATGAAGCTTTCAATAAACAATCCAGTTT
Source organism: Cherax quadricarinatus (assembly GCF_038502225.1). NCBI lineage: Eukaryota > Metazoa > Arthropoda > Malacostraca > Decapoda > Parastacidae > Cherax > Cherax quadricarinatus. The sequence continues at coordinate 5,626,682 of NC_091338.1, forward strand.
TTAATAAAGGATGAAGGTTTCACTGTCAGTGTTGAGAACACAAGAGGGAAATGAACGACCTGAAATAAAGGTCGTCACTTTAGTCTGCGAGGTCGTTGGTGGCGAAAGCCGACTAACAGTGAATTATAGAAATATTAATAAATAAGCCCTTTTCTTTTAACGTTTCGCCCGCGCTGCGGCCTTGTCAGGTACTTAAACTCTCCTAATGTGCGAAGGGTGTTTAATTAAAGCCTTACCTTGTTTGTGTGTGTGTTTCACGTCAGTGTAAAAGGCAAGAATAGAGAAGTGATGGCTAGCTTTTCTATTCCTAGAGCTCGGCCTTGGGCCAGGCTCGTCTGGTGACTGTCTGGTCAATCAGGCTGGTGTTCCGCTGACCCACATATCCATCACAGCCTGGTTGATCTGGCACCTGGTGAAAGATAATTCTCTAATTTCCTCTTGGAGACTTCTACACTCGTCCCAGCAGTTTCTGATATTTTCTGGTAAGATGTTGAGTAGTCTGGGGCCACAGACGTTGATGGTGGAGGTGCGGCTGAGTGTCAGTAATTTTTTTTAGGCACAGGTACACACAAGTACAGGTATCTTAGTGTAAATTATCTAGTATAACCCAGGAAAGTCAAGGATGCTGAGAAGATGGGAATGGTAATAATGGAAGGGATGGAATGAGTGAGGGAGAGGTTTAGGCTGGATGTGGGTTTTCTGGGATTGGGGGTGAGGAATTAGGGGTAAGGGAGTGGAGGTGAAGGATTAGGGGCAAGAGAGTAGGGGTGAGGGATTTTAGGGGTGAGGGATTTTAGGGGTGAGGGATGGGGTAAGGGGTTTTAAGGGTGAGGGGTTTTAAGGGTGAGGGATTTTAAGGGTGAGGGATTTTAAGGGTGAGGGATTTTGGGGGTGAGGGAGAAAACATTTTTCTCAACCTGGTCCACAATACTTGGTGGCAGCGGCTAAAAGCATCAGGATGTTGGCGTGAATGATGACCCTCCCCCTCCCCTTCCCACTCTACCTTACCCCCTCCCTCTTCTGAACTTACCCCCTCCCCTCTTCTTGAACTTTCTGATCTTCCCTCCTCTCCACTCTTCCCTCGTCTTCCTTCATATTACAACCTAGGATTTCAAATGGCCTGTTATCCCAGGTGTAATGGGAGCAAATAAACACAGTAGAAAAAGTTTAGACTTATATTATCCTTCACCAATTATAACAGCAATATGTACACTATGTACAGTGATAAATATAGTGCACTCCACGGAAAGCAAGGCAGAAATAGAAGCCACAAGATAGCAGACCGTGCTTCAACCAGCTCTAGAGTGGGAATGACAAGGGCAGACAGGAGAGCGGTATCCACATAACCTCTGCGATTGTCAATCCCACCTTCTTATTGGCTAGAACCTGGTCACTAGTTGAACGATGGGGCCCCATCATCAACTCTTAGCAACCTGGTTCGCTGGTTGGGGGAGATAGCCTGTAAATGAGGGTGTGTCCATGCGCCGAATAAAGGTTACGTACTCTTTGCATGCCACACCCCCACCCCCGAGAAGGCTCAGGATGAGGCTGCCACCTCCCAGTGGTAACCGTGCCGCCATGGCACAAAATAATGGGACCGCCTATCCTCTCCACCATCCCACTCTTAGATAGAGCTCAGCTTTCCTAGTGACCAAAAGCCAAACCCTAAACTCAGTGTGAGACAGCAGTCAGATAGGCCAACATAGGTCCAAGATACAAGCGGACGGTAGCCCGTATCCCCTCACTAAAAAAAAACCCCCACATCAGGGGATAAAAAAAAAGAGCTTGAAAGGGGGGTTACCACAAATACATCCTAACCTAAATAAAATATTAAACTAGGCTCTTGACAAAGAGTCTGCCAACACATTTTCTTTGCCGGCAATGTAACGAATTTTGAGGTTATAGGGCTGCAGCCTGAGCGTCCAACGCATAAGCCTTGTGTTGTGATTCTTCATGGCTTGGAGATAGACTAACGGGTTGTGATCACTGTAGACTGTGACCACCTGCGATGTCTGGCCCACATAAACATCGAAATGCTCCAAAGCCATTACCAGCGCGAGGGCTTCTTTTTCAATGGTAGAGTAAGCTCTCTGATGTGGCTGGAACTTAGCTGAAAAGTATGCTACAGGCTGCAACTCCTTGTTCCCGATTTGTAATAGTACCGCCCCAACCCCAGACTCACAAGCATCAACCTGTAATGAAAAAGGCTTGGAGAAGTCTGGAGACAGGAGAATGGGTGCAGAGCACAATAATCTTTTTGCTTTATTAAAAGCAGTGTTACAATCTGACGTCCAATTAAAGGGAACTTTATGACTGGTAAGAGAGGTAAGAGGGGCTACAATATCTGAGAAATTCTTACAGAATCTTCTGTAAAATCCTATCATGCCTAGGAAACGTTGAAGAGATTTCCTATCATGAGGAACTGGATAATCTTTAATCGAAAGAACTTTAGCAAGTTTAGGTGCAACATTACCACTACCTACTTCATGGCCTAGAAAAGTGATAGTGGCCTGGCCAAAGGAAGATTTAGATAAATTAACTGTTAATTGGGAATTCTTAAAGGTCTCAAACAGAGCTTTAAGTCTAAGTAGGTGTTGATCCCAAGTATCAGACACCACAACAATATCATCTAGGTATGCTGCCGTGCCTTCAAGTCCTTTAATAGCCTGATGGATGAGTTTCTGGAATGAAGAGGGGGAATTTTTCATTCCGAAGGGGGTAACTGTATACTGATAATGACCTCCTGGAATTACGAAGGCAGAGATTTCCTTCGCCTTATCTGTCAAAGGTACCTGATAGTAACCTTTAAGGAGATCTAATTTGGACACAAAAGTAGCCTTACCCACAAAGTCAATTACGTCATCCAGACGAGGAAGAGGGTAAGCATCTGTAATTGTGACCTCGTTCACTTTACGGTAGTCTGTGCACATACGAAACCCTCCATCAGCCTTCTTTACTAGGATGCACGGTGAAGCCCATGGACTAGATGACTCCTCCACTAAACCATGTTCTAACAAGAAGTCTACTTCCTGCTGAAGTAGCCTTTGCTTTTCAGGATTAGCTCTGTAGGGGGAGAGTTTAATTGGTTTAGATTTTCCCACATCTACATCATGGTAACCTAACGTACATTTTTTCGGCACATCCGAAAAAATATTAGGATATGACTGTAGAAGCTCAGTTAAATTGGTTGCTTGTATTTCAGATAATCCATCCATTAAAGGGCTAGGATCCTTGAGGAGGACAGAATTGGAAAGTTTAGTATTAATTTCAGAGATAGAGTGCAAAGAGTCAGAGTCGTCCTCAGAGGTAGAGGACAGAGTCATTACTGGGACTTTATCTGGTGTATGAAAGGCCTTGATTTGATTAATGTGGTAAGTTTTTGTTTTTGAGGTCTTACCAATGGGGGCTACCACATAATTTAAATCAGATAATCTACTTACTATCTGCATAGGTCCCGTAAATCTAGCTTTCAAGGTGTGGCCAGGTATAGGTTCCTGCACCAACACCTTGTCTCCTGGATGGAAGGAGCGGAATTGTGCACTTTTGTCATACCTCTGTTTCATCTTACTTTGAGCTATCTTTAGGTTAGCCGTGGCTAACTCACGTGCCACCTGCAACCTTGAAGACGGGTTGTAGAGTGCTGAGCTTACGTCTTCTCCCATCCATCCTTCTTTGAGCACCCGAAGAGGACCTCGTACATTGTGCCCAAAGATCAGCTCAAACGGACTATACCCTGTAGACTCTTGCACCGTCTCTCGTACTGAGAATAGCAACAACGGTAGAGATTCATCCCAATCTGTCGGAAAGTGCATGCAAAAACTTCTCATCATTGTTTTTAATGTTTGGTGGAATCTTTCCAAGGCGCCTTGGGACTGAGGGTGATAGGCAGTGGATAAGTTGTGAATTATCCCTAACCTAGTTAATACTTCCCTAAATGCTTTGGCAGTGAAGTTAGTACCTTGATCACTTTGTATAGTTTTAGGAATGCCAAAACAAGAAATGAATTTTGTTAAAGCTTTGAGAATAGCTTTAGTATTGATACTACGCATAGGGATTGCTTCAGGATATCTGGTTACTTTATCCATAATCGTAAATAAGTACTGATTTCCAGACTTTGACTTAGGTAATGGACCTACACAATCTATAATTAAATCTGCAAAAGGTTCTCCATCAGCAGGTATGGGTTGGAGAGGTGCAGGTTTAATGGAATGTCCAGGTTTCCCAACTTGCTGACATTCTCGGCAACACCTAATATGATTCTTCACATCTTTCTTTAATTTTGGCCAATAAAATTCTTTTGTGATTCTATACAAGGTTTTTGTAATTCCTAAGTGACCTCCTAATGACGTATTATGAGCTATATTTAATATCTGAGGTCTATACTTGGTTGGAACCACTAACCTGTCGTATAATTGCCGGCCCTCTATCTCCTTACCAGTCTCAGTGCATACCAAATAATCATTTTTAACTTCATACTTGACTGGATGACCCAAAGAGGATTTACCCATGGCTGCCTCAAAAGCGAATTTTAAAGAAGGGTCCTTTCGTTGTTCCTCCCGGAAGGACAGTCCCTCGGGCATGGAAACAGAGACATCTGGGAATCCTGCAACCTGGGAATAGGAAGGCTTGATCGGGGTCTGTTCACTTGATTTACGAGACTCCGGCCGGTGTGTCTCATAAAACAACGTGGCTATTCCGAGATCGGAGTCGTCCAAGGATAGGTCAACATTCTCCCCAGACAACCCTTGGGATGTTGCCCGAGTTATGGCCAACACTGGAGAAGCATTAATCATTATAGGTTCAGGACACGAAGTAACAGTAGTAATGTTATTACCCAGTAATAACATGGCATTTTTCATGGGAAATCCTTTTGAGATACCTACAGTCAAGTACCCAGTGTAATATTTGCACTGTACATAAATTTTATGCAAAGGAACTGAATATATAGCTCCTCCGTAAGCTTCCAATAAAACTGAGGAATTCAAGGAAGTATTCTCTGAAAGGGGTAATATTCCTTCTCTGACAAGTGAGCAATATGCTCCAGTATCTCTAAAGGTATTTACTTTAGTTGGTTCTGAGTTTTCCTGAAGGGAAATAAGACTTTCGCAATAATAAGGGGCCATACCTTTTTCTACTTCTCTAGGGGACATGTTACTAGGGATATTAGAGATTTTCCCGATGGGTTGAGGTTTTTGAGGGCAGTTGGAACTGATGTGACCTACTTTATTGCATCTGAAGCAGACGACAGGCTTGCCCTTTACTCCCTGATGACGTTGCAAGTGGTGTCGTTCTGGCTGGTGCCTCTCTGGATATTGTTGTCGAGATGCTCCATAAGTAGTTTGCCTCTCCGCAGGGGGACCATATGTTGAGAAGCGTGGCTCACCAGGTGACTTGGTTGGATGACGTAGACGCTCTCCCTCCGGCTGGCACTTCATTCTCCAATGTTGTCGATCTCTGCTCACGCCAGACTGTTGAAAAGAGAGACGGGACCGCTCGGACAAGGAGCGGTTCGTTTCGAAGGTATCAGCCAACCTGGCCGCCTCCAATGCAGTGGTTAAGTCACGATCCTGCAGAAAGACACGAACCTCTGGTCCCACAGACTCCAGCAGGTTATCAATCAGAATAAGCTGCACCAGCTCCTCAAAGTTAGAGACACCACTCGCTTTATACCAGCTGGTAAAAGCTTTGGTTTGCTGTCTCACAAAGTCCACCAGGGATTGACCAAGCTGCCGCCTGTTCAATTTGAAGGTCTTACGATATTTAGCTGGGATACATGTATATGCTCCCAACACTGTGGTCTTCACTACTTGATAATCAGAGAATTCAGCGTCAGTTAATACCGACGTAAATTCCTGTGCCTTACCCAATAATGCTGTATGAACCAACGCTGCCCAGTGCTGTTCCGGCCACCTCAAGGCTCGAGCCTGATTTTCGAAGCTTTCGAAAAATTGCTCTGGTTCGGCCTCATTGAAGCGGGGAACAAGCTGTACTGCTTTTTGTAAACTGAAATCGTTTACAGAATGCGAAAACTGCCTCCTCTCTCTTTCCCTATCAAATTCTTCCCTTGCGAATGCTCTCTGTTCCCTAGTTTGCTCAAGATTGATTTTTGCCAGCTCAAGTGCCAACGACGCTGATTCACCCTGAGACAACCCAGCTGCACTATACTGACCATTTTGCTCCGTAGGTATATCATCTTCCTCCTGCGAGAACATAGTAGTTTTTTCCCTAGCTCCCGTAAAGGGAGGAGTTTGATGTGCCATCTCTTCTTCAATAAGTATGTCAGCAATAAGTGAACGCAGTTGCGCAGCTGTAAGAGTGCGTTTATAGGGAATGCCAATGGAACGAGCAATTTGCCAACAACGCTGTAGAGACAATTTAGGTAGGTTATGCAAAGTATATGCCGACACCAGGCGTCTGACTCGTCTAGGTGGCATAAGTTATTCGCTATGCACAGTACGAATACCCCAACGTAACACGTTAATTTGCAGAACACGCTTAGCTATGCACAGTACGATTGCAGAATACCCATACAAGCAAAGCCGACTGCACACAAGATTGACCGTAGCGAAGCGAGCACACTGAACAAGCTAGTAGCGAGCTGTTGAACGATCACACAATAGCAAGGCTGATCATAAGCAACTGACACGCAAAATTTGTAAAGCGAAGCGAAACAGCAAGCTACACAATGTTCCTGCTACAAGCTTCACCCTAAGCTCAACCGTTTCTCTAAGTCCAGCTCTCGGACAGGCTACCCATATTACAACCTAGGATTTCAAATGGCCTGTTATCCCAGGTGTAATGGGAGCAAATAAACACAGTAGAAAAAGTTTAGACTTATATTATCCTTCACCAATTATAACAGCAATATGTACACTATGTACAGTGATAAATATAGTGCACTCCACGGAAAGCAAGGCAGAAATAGAAGCCACAAGATAGCAGACCGTGCTTCAACCAGCTCTAGAGTGGGAATGACAAGGGCAGACAGGAGAGCGGTATCCACATAACCTCTGCGATTGTCAATCCCACCTTCTTATTGGCTAGAACCTGGTCACTAGTTGAACGATGGGGCCCCATCATCAACTCTTAGCAACCTGGTTCGCTGGTTGGGGGAGATAGCCTGTAAATGAGGGTGTGTCCATGCGCCGAATAAAGGTTACGTACTCTTTGCATGCCACACTTCACAAATTCCATCCTCTTCTCATCTTCCTCTTTTCCCCTCCCTGTCTTTTCCCTTCCTCCTCTTCCCCCCATTCTCCTCCTCCTCCTAATCCTCCTCCTCCCCCTCCTGCTGATGGAGAAGTGGTTGATCCATATACCTTCCTCTTCAGACCTTTATATATAACAAAAGATGGTAGGGGGGAGGAAAGGTGGGTGATGGGAGGGGATGATGGGAAGGGATGATGGGAGGGGGTGATGCACAAGTCAGAAGAAATGAGAATGTGACGAGAGTTTGAAAATGACGTAGAACTCGAGTGACGAGAGAAAAGAGAATGGTGGTTGAGGTGGAGAGAGAGGAGGGGGGGGGGGCTGTGTGAGGGTGGGGTGGGGTAGTGAGAGAATGGGTTGGGTGGTTGTAGGGTTGTGGTTGGGGAGGGTAGAGGTGGTGAGAGGATAGTGGAGTGGTGAGGTGATGGTATACCAAGAGGGGGTTTCGGGGGTCAGCGCCCCCGCGGCCCGTTCCATGATCAAATGCTAGAACTGTGGAGAAATGTTTAAAAGAAATAAATCCTCTCTGACAGGGTCTACCTACCCTCCAGCTGGGTAGACCTACCTACCCTCCAGCTGGGTAGACCTACCTACCCTCCAGCTAGGTAGACCTACCTACCCTCCAGCTGGGTAGACCTACCTACCCTCCAGCTGGGTAGACCTACCTACCCTCCAGCTGGGTAGACCTACCTACCCTCCAGCTGGGTAGACCTACCTACCCTCCAGCTGGGTAGACCTACCTACCCTCCAGCTGGGTAGACCTACCTACCCTCCAGCTGGGTAGACCTACCTACCCTCCAGCTGGGTAGACCTACCTACCCTCCAGCTGGGTAGACCTACCTACCCTCCAGCTGGGTAGACCTACCTACCCTCCAGCTGGGTAGACCTACCTGCCCTCCAGCTGGGTAGACCTACCTACCCTCCAGCTGGGTAGACCTACCTACCCTCCAGCTGGGTAGACCTACCTACCCTCCAGCTGGGTAGACCTACCTACCCTCCAGCTGGGTAGACCTACCTACCCTCCAGCTGGGTAGACCAACCTACCCTCCAGCTGGGTAGACCTACCTACCCTCCAGCTGGGTAGACCTACCTACCCTCCAGCTAGGTAGACCTACCTACCCTCCAGCTAGGTAGACCTACCTACCCTCCAGCTAGGTAGACCTACCTACCCTCCAGCTAGGTAGACCTACCTACCCTCCAGCTAGGTAGACCTACCTACCCTCCAGCTGGGTAGACCTACCTACCCTCCAGCTAGGTAGACCTACCTACCCTCCAGCTAGGTAGACCTATCTAGCCTCCAGGTAGGTAGACCTACTTACCCTCCAGCTAGGTAGACCTACCTACCCTCCAGCTGGGTAGACCTACCTAGCCTCCAGCTAGGTAGACCTACCTACCTTCCAGCTGGGTAGACCTACCTACCCTCCAGCTAGGTAGACCTACCTACCCTCCAGCTAGGTAGACCTACCTACCCTCCAGCTGGGTAGACCTACCTACCCTCCAGCTGGGTAGACCTACCTACCCTCCAGCTGGGTAGACCTACCTACCCTCCAGCTGGGTAGACCTACCTACCCTCCAGCTAGGTAGACCTACCTACCCTCCAGCTGGGTAGACCTACCTACCTACCCTCCAGCTGGGTAGACCACACACACACACAGGTAGACCTTCTTACCCTCCAGCTAAGTAGACCGACCTACCTACCCTCCAGCTGGGTAGACCTACCTACCCTCCAGCTGGGTAGACCTACCTACCCTCCAGCTGGGTAGACCTACCTAGCCTCCAGCTGGGTAGACCTACCTACCCTCCAGCTGGGTAGACCTACCTACCCTCCAGCTAGGTAGACCTACCTAGCCTCCAGCTAGGTAGACCTACCTACCCTCCAGCTGGGTAGACCTACCTAGCCTCCAGGTAGGTAGACCTACTTACCCTCCAGGTAGGTAACGTGGTATTGTGGACCAACACTCAAAATAAAGAGAAATCCCCCAAAAATACGTAAATTTTCTTGCCATTTATTACAAAATCATGATCAATAAATGTTTTAAATAACTAGAGTTGTGTTGGATTTAAAACAAATGAAAGAACCGACTTTGTAGATTAATAGTACTGACTTTTTCCAAAGAAATGTCGTTAGTCTGTTAAGAAGGAATCTGATCAGTGAATAAATTTTACAATGATAACAATAGCGCTAATAAATCCATGCTTGATTTTGCCGCTGAAGCGGCTAGTTTTTTACGCACTCCACAGCCGTCCTGCGGAGGGCAGCGGAGGGCAGCGCAGCGGCATACGGACGCACGAAAGACCTAGGAACGAAGCCTCTAGAAAAGGGTTAAAAAGAGTACATCTGGATTGATATCTAAAATTATCTTACCAGTTGCAAGCAAATTTAGGACATTTGCTTAATGCGACCTCGTGTCTTACTTTCCTTTAAAGACACACCTTGACATATTACATAGGTTATTGTACTAAATTTCTCAACAAGTGGCATTTATGAGCGCAGTAATTCAAGCAGGATTACCTAGCGGACCGTAATGATACTACGTTTAATTTCATTTTAATTTTATCGAAGCTTTACAGGTGGTCTTAAAGCTATAAAATCTAGATTTACTACTATCACTTCTATGCCCTTTTTTTCTCCGCCCTCTACCGTATTGTCTTCAGGCCTTCTCTATTTTTTCTCGCCCCCAAGTGTGACTTTACAATGGCTCAGGACAGACTGAAACGTCAACATAAAGTTGCTCTCCTTATGTGCGTTTTTATGAACTGTTCCAGCAACGGTGTTGTGACTGATTCTTATTAAAGATGGGTTGCTTTATGAGAGAGTAAGCAGGTAACCCAGCAGAGTCCACGGACTCTCCCACCAGGTAGACACAAGATGGTAGTTACCCTACCATAGTCCACGTAAAATAAAAGCTGAAATCACTGAAGAGTTAGTCACACGTTTCTAGGACGACGTTTCCAAAGGCGGATCGAAACGTGGTCTAAAGTTTCGTCTCTAAAGTGTGGGTTAATTGAGAACAGTCCGCGGTCTCTCCCACCAAGATGAACAGCGATCTGTTCATCTTCATCCCTGTTCTCCTGATTATATTTTTGTTCTTTTAAACTTATTCTCATACCACTGATTTACTCTCATCTGATTTATCCCTCTCATCGATTTATTCTTCCCTTCACGCCTACCTCTCCCCATCCTCATTCCATTGTCTCCGTTCCCTCCTCTCCTAGCCCTCAACCCTGCCCACCTCTTCTATCCCTCTTTTAAAGCCTCCTTCACCCTTCGTCCCTATCCCTCTATCTCCAATCACTTTTTTACTCACCGCTCAGGGTAGAGCTTTTCTCCTAAAGCCGACGTATTAAAACCAACGTTTTAAATGGTCAATGCGTCACCGCTGGACGATACTTCTACCGAGTGAATTTTTATATCGGCCGAAGCATCCGAAATCACTGGCAACTTGAAAATCTGATAAAACGACAAATTGAAATGCAAATAAAACGGTAAATTAAAAAAAAACGGACATGGAAACCCGAAAATTGATTAAAATATCAAAATGAAAAGCTGTTAAAACGGCGATTAAAAACTTTTTTTAAATGGCAAATCGAGAATTAAATGGCAAGACAAAACTATTTTTTGAAAGGAAAATGTTGAAAGAATAGTAAGACAACTTTAAACGTCGTCACAATAATAATAAAAGTGCTGTTGAAATGGCCAGGAAAATTTCTACCGATCTGGAAAGCCGAAAAAAATAAGAGGACATTTCACATTTTTATTAAAACGGTAAAACATAAATAAAACGGTAATGTTTGGTGATAGGGCAAGTCCGTGCCAACCTGGGCGTCCTGTACCGACCACAGGACGCGTGTAGGGGGCACAGGGCAGCAGGTTCAGAGGTGCAGGTTCAGGGCTGCAGGTACAAAGCTGTAGGTTCAGCGCACCAGGTTTAGGGCTGCAAATTCAAGGCTGCAGGTTCAAGGCTGCAGGTTCAAGGCTGTAGGTTCAGGGCTGCAGTTTCAGGTCTGCAGATTCAGGGCTACAGATTCAGAGCTGCAGATGCAAGGCAGCAGGTTCAAGGCTGCAGGTTCGTACACTAATGAAGGCAATTATCACCAGTTCGAAACACAGGTAAGCTACACCGATCAGATAATTGCCTTTGTTAATTACCCGACGACATGTCAGGTATTCCTTAATTACATTTGTTCCATTGTATGAAGAAACTACCGATAAATTCCTCCGTTAATTGCTCGTCCATCATTCGGATTATCTTTATTACGCGAAAATGAGCTAAACCCGTGTGGGTCGTGAATTTATTTTTTCCAAGTCATCAACGAAAAGATTTATTTGGGATAGGTCTCTAAATCCAAGGATTTTGAGTTTTCTTTTCCTTCCTCTGATTAAACCCAGTAACCTCTCAATTTCCTCTCCCCTTCCCCTTCCGGGGCGCTGTATGGCTCCTACGGATTTAGCTCTTCCCATAAATTTAAGAATACCCACTTTTTCCTAATTTTTAATTAATATTTTAAGAAAAAAAAATCTTATTCCTTATTGCATAAGAGATGATTTTGCCTGTACCGATTATCAATCGGGAAGCGCTAAACCAGTATGGGTCATGCAGTGATTTTTTTTCCAGTAGTTCCTCCCACATCAGTCACTATTTTTTTCACAGTGGTTATTTTGCATATTGTGATATCACCTGTTTAGTGTGATGTTACTGCACATGTTAAACTATGTACGGTTATTGTACTTGTATGTACCCATACCTAAACAAACTTGTTTAAATTCTGAGTCTTTTTTCCGTCACCACTGGAACGTTAATATGTATAGAAGCTAACAGTGACCTCCAGTGAAACTAATACATAGAGTAGCTAACATAGGAACCACATTCACACAAACGCATACCAAGGAGCCAAAGTAACTGACTAGCCTAAACTCCTGCCCGATTTAAGTTCCAAGGAAAAAAAAGTTTAATTCGTGACCACACTGACTCAGCTTTAATCCGTTAGAGCAACATTGGTTTTCCAGCAGTCACCCTAGCGTTGTATGTTCCATTTAGCTGGATATGGGCCCACTAAGGTACATTGCAGTTCACACTGGGACCATCCGTGTCTAAATGTGGGTCGAATTAGGAGAGAGACAATAAAGATAGAGGAGAGTACATGAGGAGGGGAGGTAAGAGGGGAAAGCAAGCAATGAGGGAATGAAGGGCTGGGTGTGGATTATCTGGCTGAAGTGAAGCTGGAGGCTGGGAGATTAACATCTCGCTGAGAGGGGAAAGTTAATCTCATTGGAGAGGAGTGAAGTGGGAGTGGGGGAGGAAAGAGGTGTCTTCTATGCGGGGTGGAAGCAGAGCAACGAAAGGGGGGCTCTTACGAGGGGGTGAAGTGAAAGAGGCGCTTACATAGGTTGGGGTGAGAACTCTACCAACACCATTCAACTATATAACAACATTCCTGAAAGGCATGGAAACACGAAGAGCTAAGAGAGAGAAAGAGAGAGAAAGAGAAAGAGAGAGAAAGAGAGAGAAAGAGAGAGAGAGAGAGAGAGAGAGAGAGAGAGAGAGAGAGAGAGAGAGAGAGAGAGAGAGGGTGGATGCACTCAAGACAACTCAGTAAGGCAGCGGTTACTGCTGCTGTTTACCCTCATATAACCATCGGCTTCGTGTCTTTAGACAAACCATAATACCGCGCCGTTAACAAGCTATATCCTAACAAAAACCCGTGTGTGGGTGAATTTTCCTTTTTACGAATAAACCATTAAAAAATATAGGTAGATTTAATTTTCCCATACCGGAAGAGAATCGTCAATGCCTGTCTCTGATGATGTAGACACACTCCACTGTTGCCAGCTCAATCTTATTGGATCGACTACTCAACATAATGAATGATTTCATGACTATAATATGGTTTGTGGTTCCACAATGTTGATAATTGGCACTATATGGGGGTTTACCTAATTGCGTATTTGCTCTTATAGATCTGCCCAGGTGTTCAAAGAGATGTTGAATGATGAGTGTTGCATTAGCAGACACTCGTAATTCAACCTATCCTCATTTCAATACGTTAATTTTCTTACAAGGTTACCAGCGTCTATTTCTATAAGTTTTCCGTAACTGAATGAATCCTATTTCCTGCATTAATCTATAAAAAATGCGTATTTAACCACCGATAGGTAGAATAAAAGATGACTGCTATCCACACAGCAACCTGTTGGCAATAGGCAACCAAGGAATGTTTATATATACACGAGTATCAATTATGGGCCAAGAATGAATTGTATCTTGAGAGTTGGGAGGAAATGAGAGTTTTGAAGTAGAATCAACCAAGTTTTGAGACTCTATGACCGCGGGTTCAATCCCGGCCGGGGGTATGGTTTAGAATCAACCAAGCACGCCCAACCCCCGCCCCTCAGAAAAATAGGTCTTCGAAAATTTGATCTTACACATAGAGAAAACTACATAACAGATTAAAACTAACAACTAAACTCTAAATTAAATTTTCATCACTACGCACTATCAGTACAATACAGACCTGTAGTACAATATACTAGACAAAACTTTCACCACTACACACACAATTAATCTGTTAGTTTGGCTAAAACGATTGTTGCTGTATAAGCCAAGTCCATGAGCATTGTATGAAAATCAAATATACTTACTGTCTTCTTGTCATTAATTAGTAACAGTGCCTACATGTTTTTAATGTCTCAACTCTCCATCCACCGAGCACAGATACGTACTTTTAAGAGCCACGTGCGATGTCTGCCAAGTGGAAGGCTGAATGGAAGGGCTGCTTAACATGGGCCATTAAAACACCTGCTAGTCCTTGCTATCTGGCTAGCAGACGCGCCACTCTTATGCCAACACTAGTAATGGCAACGCCTGCATTTGGTGAGCCAATCAGAACTGATGATAAACTTGAAAGCCGTAGAAGAATAATGATTATTTCTCTGAGGTAACGGTACCATTTTTTTTAGCGGGGTTATTTCTTGTTTCCATTTAACACAATTTCGCAGAAAAATTACCTGTCCCCAACTGCATATTAAGGTTTAAATTGCACAAACAGTATGCTAAGCAACAAAACATGCAACAGATAGAATAAGAGAAACCATAAATGCCGAAAGGTCGACAGCAGCGAAGAAGAAATATATATGCAGACGTGGCATTCACTCCAAGGTAGTTGAATTCATTAACACCTTGTGGATCGGAGCAACATGTACACTACTGGCAGGTGTTTTACAACAAACAAATCGGTAGAGGGAAGATGTTTTACGACGCACATCAGTGTTGTGTGACCCTAGCAAGTTTAGCGCTTTTATTATAATAATTACGACGCACAACAGAACGTAATGAATTTTTTGCAACGCATACTAAACAGTATACTCACTATAATAATAATATATCTATTTACTACAAGTACAAGGTATACAGACCACAGCTGACATCAATGACATACTACTATATAGAAAGCCGCTTGTTATACTGAGCATTTTGGGCAAATTAGGTCGGTTTTGTCCAGGATGCGACCCACACCAGTCGACTAACACCCAGGTACCCATTTAACTGATGGGTAAACACAGACAACTGGTGTAAGGAAACATGTCCAATGTTTACACCCCTTCGCCGGCAATCGAACCTGGATCCTCACTAAGATTAACTAAGATTAACAGTCAGTACATTAATTTGAGATTAAAACTAATTACATGAAATATTAGTTTAACAGTCAGTAATTCACTATGATTTACAGGCAATATATTAAATAAGATTTAGCCAGTCAGCATATGTACTCTAAGATTTACTGTCACCGCATTCACTGCAATACTTAGTCGGTAAATTATACTACCAAGTCAGATCATTTCTAAAAGGACTAATTACGATAATTCTGGAGACGAAATGAATGATTTCATTAATTCGGAAGATTCAAGGATTGCAGAGAGAATCCCAAATCAGCACAGCAAACCTTTGGTGCTGATTCTAGTGAGGGAGAGGAGGTTGGTAATCCAAGGCTTGCACAGGGATATCCAAATCAATTCTGAAAAACCCTTTAATCCTCTCTACTGTCATTTCTCTCAGGGTATATATACCTTGATGCTGGTGAAGGGGTTCCTAAGGAATTTAAACTCATTCAATCCCCTTCTCCCTCGTCTCTTTCTCCCTCTTATTTATCAAAAGTGGCAGAGAATAACAGTGACAAATTCAAAATGTTACGATTAGCGCAGGTCGTGTGACTCCATCTAACGTCTTAATAATGAACCTCTCGAGTCTTGAGCATGTGATGAACCCAATGAACATGTGATGAACCCCAACAACATATGATGAACCTCTTGAACATGTGATGCGGAAAACATCACTAGTCTCTACACATTTTGAAGAAAAATAATATTAAATACCGTCACATTGGGAAACAAAAACATATGCTGTATAATACGATCTTTGGTTGAGAACGTTTATAAAGCCCACTGTGTGAGCGAAACGTCGTCAATGAAGGATCGCATTATTCCTCACACATTTTGATCCGGTTCAGTACAGTCCACAAGTCTGGGACATCATTACAAGTCTTATATATGGAGTGAGATTACCATTTGAGAAGACCTCTCTGGGAAGACTCCTTTGAGAAGACCCCTTTGGAAAGATACCACTGGAGAAGACCCCCCACTTGAAAAATACCCTCACTAGAGAATACCCTCACTGG
This sequence comes from Cherax quadricarinatus, assembly GCF_038502225.1. Lineage (NCBI taxonomy): Eukaryota > Metazoa > Arthropoda > Malacostraca > Decapoda > Parastacidae > Cherax > Cherax quadricarinatus. The sequence continues at coordinate 5,642,564 of NC_091338.1, forward strand.
ACAAGACCCCCATAGGGAAAGACCCCCACTGTGGAAGACCCCCACTGGGGAAATGCAATTTTAGCCACAAAATAAAAGCTACGGTCGCTGCGCACGTCTTCAGCGTTTGTAGTTACTGTACAAGGGAACAGCTGTCCACTCAGTTAGCTGTAGCTATGCTGTCAGGTGTAACGCAGGTGACTGGCGTGGTGCCAGCGTCAGCTGTAGTAGTGCCAGCGTCAGCTGTAGTGCTACTAGTGCCATGTGACAGTGTAATAAAGTGAAGCGGCAGGAAGGTCCAGAAATATCAGTGGAAAATACAAAAACCTCGGCCAGTTTAATTGTGGAAAGATTAACTTTAATAAATGAAAGAATTCCACAGGTCTGAATTTTAAAGTTACGCCCAATTTATCGTCAGATAATCCCTGAACTCAATCAAAATGTATATTTAAATCCATTTACATTTTTATGAAATAAGTGAAAATCAAATGTAATCCTGATTAATCGTGCCTGAGTCTAAAAAAAAAATGGTGACACTTTTCCAGGAAGTGCCAAGGGAGATGTGGCACTGTGGGCTAAACATGTGGCACCATCTATGTACTCGCTTAATGCTTGTACAATAGGGTCGAGTCTCGGCTCCTGCCCCGGTTTCCCCTCTCTTAACTATTCATGGTCACACTAGCTACTCGGTCTCACAAACCCCGCCATACCTGCCAGGTATGGCAGGGTTCCTTGCCTGCCTCTGGCAGACCCTGCCAGAAGCAGGCAACTACATGATGTCGGACGCTGCATCTGCATGTCAAACCGTGCCTGTCAGACGTTGCACCTTAGACGCTGCATGAGGTCACAAACTGGCTTCACTGGTCCAGGCTTTATCAGTGCTCGTGTGACTTTACATGCTCACAAAAAAACTGGGAGTGGGCGCCTAATAAAGTATAAGTTTTGGGGGGATGATATACGCTTTCTCTCCACGCAATGACCAGTACACGCGTTCACCTCTGCCAGTTTTTTAATATATTCAGATTGATATAATATACGGTATATGAATATATGTATATCGCGCCGAATAGGTAAAACTGGTCAATTAGCAAGAACTCTTTTAAAATTAAGTCCTTTCTAAAATTCTCAAAAATATTTTTTCATTTATGTTAATGTAAAAATCAATAATTTTGTACCAAAAGTACTTCAGAAAACTTTCCTAACCTTATTATAACAAGCTCAATTTAATTTAGCCTAATCCAACTAAGTATATTTTAGACAAGTTGACAATTTAATAAACACAATCAAATATTTTTTTTTCGTTAGGTTCAGAATGATTTTTTTGCGAAATTAATGCATACACAAATTTTCGCTTGCCTAATTCGGCAAGAAGAGAGTTGCTATTTAAGTCAAAATCGCAAGTTTTTACCTATTCGGCACGAGATTATATGCAATAAGATCACACTACCACAATATTCAGAACAAGCGCTCTGAAAAAAACAGTGAACTTCCAAGCCCTTTCGTGATTTCTTACATTATCAAGGAACTGAAAAAATCAGCAAAAGGTATGTAAGGACGAGATTACACTTCGCAGTCAATTTACAATACCTGACCTTTTTCATAGTGGTTGTTCAGCATTTATATTTACAGATATATAATTCGTTTATCAGCTATAAGATTGATAACCAATTTTCACGTCACGTTGAATGGCACCTTAGATTGTGACTCCTGCTGTAAATTTCTTGTAGTTACTGCCTCACCACCCAATAGTACGACTGAACAGTAATAGGTTTTGCTCCTCTAATCAGAGTCAGTGCTTCAGAAAAATCGGTTCATGCTGCCAAGGACTTACCCGAAGGCTGTAGTAAAGTTAGATTAAGAATGCATTAAGCCTAGTTAAAATACATGTGGTTTTGGGAGGCTCTCGAGAGAATTTTAATCTTTTCACGTTCGTTTTAGCTGTTTAGCAAAACTTGGACTCTTCTTTAACGAACCTGAAGTCACCTCGACAAAGAGAATCCTACAAGAAAATCCACTTGCCCCATTCCTCTTCTGCATAGCGGTAAGAGAACTCTAAGATTGACTAGCGAACTGAACGCGTGGTTTCCTGGACGATGACACCGTGGCAGTTGCAGTAGAGTTCTTTCCCAGCACATTTTTAAGAGGTGAAGCCATGGGAAGAGGCCTTGGGACTGGTCTTCAACCCTTCCAAATATGAATTCCTCTCTACCACTTCCAAACATGAATTCCTCTCAAACACTTCAGTCAGTTTCCTAGAGTTAGGTCATGTTCCCAGGGTGCTGAATGTATTTCCTTTCCGGATCGCAACACAGCCTTTGGAAGAGAAAGCTGATTGCTTTTGGGTCCCTGGTGGTGCCTGATAAGTTTGTTACCTCATAATCTTGAGTACACACCTTTCCCATGATTCAAAATCTCTGAACACTTTGTAGTTCTGTCGTAGCATGCTGCCAAGCCACCGTATTTGAGTTTTTCTAAACTCCCTAAAAGTGGCAGCATCACCCCCCCCCCCTTCAGCTTTAGCATCTCGGAGGTAAGTTTAGTAGCACGCTTTCAGCTTACCTTCTATCTAGAGTGCCATGGTGACTATCCTGGCAGTTGTGGCTGCCATCGGGGCTGGTTAACTGGGGTTGCTGTGCTGATGGACAACGGGCTGTGGCGCAACTTGGCTTGATACCGTTATCTTTGTTAGATTAAAGGACACAAGTGTAACTAATGAGACATTTTACTGTGTCAACGTTTCACTCTTCAGGAGTTTTGTCAAGCCTTTTTACCTGACATACTGTATGTAATTCTACCAACATTATTACAGTTATCTTTTATATTTATCATTTACTTTTCACAATAACATGTAAAATTAATAGAAAACACTTGTTAATAAAAAGAGAACCAGCATCTAAGTTTATGTCGCCTTCAGCTTGGTAGACAGTCTGTCTATCAGGGGTTAAGTGTGCTTAGTCTCCTGCCATTTAACGTTGACAGAAGATTTCAACTATTTACTAAACGTTCCCGAGGTCCAAACCCACACGAGTGACTCCACTATCACATCCATATTTCTCGGTCTGAAGGTCACCAATCAGAATTTTGTAGCTCATCTGCCCTGGCAGGCGATGGCAGGTGACACTTCCTGACAACAGACTGGCCTTGATAATCGCCAAACATGTGACACCTGAGTGAGACGATGGTATATTATAAATGGTATAGAGCACTGACAAGTTGAGTAAGACGCCTATGCAACACTGCTGCATTTTCACTGTCGAAACTATTCGACCGGTTGCATATGGCTGTAATCATTATTAGCCAGTATCACATGACGATCATGATGTTACTAGCCGTCAACAATCACTACTCAGCATCATGTGACGCTTATGAGGTGGGAGAGGAGGATAATCACTACCCAACATCATGTGACGATCATGATGTTAACAGCCGTCAATAATCACTACCCAGTATGATGTGACGCTTATGAGGTGGGAGAGGAGGATAATAACTAGCCAGCATGATGTGACGCACTGGACCCAGCATGCTGTGAGGCTTACGACCGAGTACAATGAAAATCACTAGACAGTATAAGTTACACTCCAGAGTGAGGCTGACGTGACGCTGGAAGTCTTATATTTTATCAGTGATGAAGAGGATATTTCAAGAGTTAAATTTGACTTTACGATGACACCGAACAAGGCAGCCAAGAAACACTCTGCTCATTGCTCTATCATTAAGATTTAGCTGCACCGCGCATATATTTACAGTTAATAACAAGAAACCATTATATACACTGCACTGTAAATACTTTTTCTTAATTTAAGAAGTAATTGTAGATTGGAGCTCGTATATCTGTCATGGTTTAGTAATTATATCCTGTGCAGTGAGTAACTGAAGGTTGGTTGAGACGACTTGCCACACTCCCCCCCCCCCCCATCACCAACGAGGGAGACTTAAAGTTTGTTTAATCAAGGCAGAACACTTTCTATTTCGTCCAAATAAAGATTCTAAAGTTTAAGGTATATCTCTGGTCAAGGTAGAATTCTCTCTCCTTCAACCAAATGAGGAGAGCACGGCTTAGGTTTTTCTCTGATCAAGGCGGTTTATGGCCAAGATTTTTTTTAACACAGTAATGTAACAATGATGATACCAACAAATATATTAGAATACAGAGAGAGAGAGAGAGAGAGAGAGAGAGAGAGAGAGAGTGTGAGTGTGAGTGTGAGTGTGAGTGTGAGTGTGAGTGTGAGTGTGAGTGTGTGTGTGTGTGTGTGTGTGTGTGTGTGTGTGTGTGTGTGTGTGTGTGTGTGTGCGCGCGCGCGCGTCTCGTTTTGAGTTAGAGGAAGGGAGAGGGATGTTAGTTCAGGGGAAAACACAAGTAGCTTCATTAAGGGAGCAGCCTGCATGTTGCAATCAAGCGAGCCTCAGGCCAACACACTGATATACTAGCGAGAGAGAGAGGAGGGAGACGGGGAGGGAAGAGGAAGTAGCAGAGGGGGGGGGGAGGAAAGAACCTGTGAGAGGAGTGTGTTTAAGGGGTTGGGAGGGGGGTGTCGTGTATTTACCATGTCACATAAATTATTAACAATTCCACGTATAAGCTCCTTCAGCAAAGAACAAATATATATAATTCGCCTTAAAGACTGATTTATTGAAAAGTGCTTTTCCAATATAAAACAAAATTTTGAACAAATACACAAGCAGATTCTTAACTAGAAAGAAGCATTGCGTTTTAAGACGACCCCTTAACGTCGTCTACGATCAAGACTAATTACGACTACGAGGAAAAATACGACTTCGAGAACTTAAATGAACATGAATACATGTACAATTGTACAGTTATTTGATGAATACCACTTAAAAGGCAATTTTAATAATGAATAAGAATACAAGATCGACTTCGACTATAATGATTACCAATTTATGAACGACTTTGACTACACTGATGAAAACGACCAGAAGAACAATGTCGACTACTTCTGGAACGACTTCAGTTACGATGAATGACCAGGATGATGAATACGACTTTAAGAGCCTTCAGCGAAGACAACCAATTGAAGAATGACTTCGACTACGATGAAGTTTTAAAAACGACTTCGGCTGTGATACAGTAGGCTTCAAAAAAGAACTATCACTACCACCAATAAATAAACATGCTTTCAAATACGAATGCAACATAAAGGACGACTACAACAGTGAATTCTACAAGAACGTCTTCAACGAAGCTCATGAATATACATTCAGGATCTACTTCAACGATAAATTCAAGAACGGCTTCGGCCACGCTGATAAATACGCCTTCAAGAACGACTCAGGTTCTCAGCTTACACCCAGAAGTAACTTCACACTTAACTGGAAATCGCTATGGCAAGAGAGCAGAGAATTTATAGAGAAGGTTTAATTCAGTAGAATAATCAGTTATCAAGAAATTAAATTTATTCGTGATCTTTTAGCCAAATTCTACACGAGCTTGGTCATATTCCACTTAATTCTGAGATCAAATTCTACCTGATCTTGTGCCAGATTATACCAGATCTTTTAAGCATATTCTACCTGATTCTGAGATGAAATTCTGCCTGATCTCGAGGCTAAATTCCGTCTGATCATGAGGTCAAATGCTATCTGATCCTGAAATCAAATTATACCTGACATTGACGTAAAGTTGGCCATCTTGATCATATTGTACTTATCTTGACCTTAAAATTAGTTAAAGATACGATTTTCTTTAATTATCTCTCTTCAGTTTTTAAATATCTTGACTCAACATTCAGTGCCTCAAGACGCGTGGCGGAGTACTGAATGTACTTGGTGGAAAAAGTGCCCATCTTTCTTTCAACAATCTCTCTGAACCCCAATAAATAAATTTTCATGTGCCTCTCACTCTGGGGAAAACCAATGACTACCACACAATACATCAGGAATGACTACGACACAACACGTCAGGAATGACTACCACACGGTACGTCAGAAATGAATACTACACAATACATCAGGAATGACTACCACACAATACATCAGGAATGACTGCCACAGAATACATCAGGAATGACTGCCACACAATACATCAGGAATGACTGCCACACAATACATCAGGAATGACTACCACACAATACATCAGGAATGACTACCACACAATACATCAGGAATGACTACCACACAATACATCAGGAATGACTACCACACAATACATCAGGAATGACTACCACACAATACATCAGGAATGACTACCACACAATACATCAGGAACGACTACCACACAATACATCAGGAATGACTACCACACAATACATCAGGAATGACAATACGTCAGGAATGACTAACGTACAAGACGTCACACATCCTTGACTAACACACACACACACACACACACACACACACACACACACACACACACACACACACAGGAATAACTAGCACGCGCGCGCGCACACAGGAACGACCATACAATACACCAAGAATAACCACACATCACACCATAAATGACTACACAGTGTACACGGAATGACGACCACACAACCAGGAGTGACTTCCCTGCAGTGCACCAGAAAACAAGTCCCCGACCTTTCAAACAACGGTCTAGAGGAGAGAACAGCAGCACTAACAAAATACAGAATGACGAAACTCTTCGAGTAAGCTTTTACTTTGGGGAGGGGGAGGAGAATGGCAAGATTTTATCTAGAAATAGCCTCAGTTGAAGGCCGAAGCTCAAGTTGAGAGTTTGAAGGTTATAATGCAAAGTTCGACTTGACCTTTGACGGATCCCATCAATCCCTGGAACTTTTCGCCTAGTGATTAGAACAACTGACTTTCAGGTAGCCTTT
>NC_091338.1:5654342-5666842 GCF_038502225.1 Cherax quadricarinatus
AGACTCCTAAGTGCACCACTCACTCTTTTTCCCTCATCAATTCTATGATTCACCTCATCTTTCATAGACCCATCCGCTGACACGTCCACTCCCAAATATCTGAATACATTCACCTCCTCCATACTCTCTCCCTCCAATCTGATATTCAATCTTTCATCACCTAATCTTTTTGTTATCCTCATAACCTTACTCTTTCCTGTATTCACCTTTAATTTTCTTCTTTTGCACACCCTACCAAATTCATCCACCAATCTCTGCAGCTTCTCTTCAGAATCTCCCAAGAGCACAGTGTCATCAGCAAAGAGCAGCTGTGACAACTCCCACTTTGTGTGTGATTCTTTATCTTTTAACTCCACGCCTCTTGCCAAGACCCTCGCATTTACTTCTCTTACAACCCCATCTATAAATATATTAAACAACCACGGTGACATCACACATCCTTGTCTAAGGCCTACTTTTACTGGGAAAAAATTTCCCTCTTTCCTACATACTCTAACTTGAGCCTCACTATCCTCGTAAAAACTCTTCACTGCTTTCAGTAACCTACCTCCTACACCATACACTTGCAACATATATATATATATATATATATATATATATATATATATATATATATATATATATATATATATATATATACACATATATATACATATATACATATATATATATATACACATATATATACATATATACATATATATATACACATATATATACATATATATACACATATATATACATATATATACACATATATATACATATATATACACATATATATACATATATATACATATATATACACATATATATACATATATATACACATATATATACATATATATACACATACACATATATACATATATATACACATACACATATATACATATATATACGTATACACATATATACATATATATACGTATACACATATATACATATATATACGTATACACATATATACATATATATACGTATACACATATATACATATATATACGTATACACATATATACATATATATACGTATACACATATATACATATATATACGTATACACATATATACATATATATACACATACACATATATACATATATATACACATACACATATATACATATATATACACATACACATATATACATATATATACACATACACATATATACATATATATACACATACACATATATACATATATATACACATATATACATATATATACACATATATACATATATATACACATATATACATATATATACACATATATAATATATACACATATATACATATATATACACATACATATATATACACATACATATATATACACATATATATACATATATATACACAATATACACATATATATACATATATATACACATATATATACATATATATACACATATATACACATATATATACACATACATATATATACACATATACACATATATATACATATACACATATATATACATATATACATATATATATACATATATATATATATATATATATACATATATATATATATATACATATATATATATATATACATATATATATACATATATATATTTATATATATATATATATATATATATATATATATAAGTAGTCAAAAAAACGGCTGGGGGGCTCCTTCCGGAAAAAGGCATGCGGCTGGGAGGCTCCTTCCGGTTTTGGCCTTCCACTGGGCGGTGTATCGGGTCTAGGACCAGTGGCTGGAGGGTCACCTTTTCACACCTAGGTGTTACTTCCGGTTTTGACCATGACCTCGCCCTCGAGACTACCTCACCCTTGACCCCCCAACCAATACCCCCCCCACGACCCCCCCCCCTTCGCGACCCCCCCCCCCGCCCTTCGCGCCCCCCCGTCGCCCGCGCGCCCGCCCGCGCGCCCGCCCGCGCGCCCGCCCGCGCGCCCGCCCGCGCCCTTCGCGACCCCCGCCCGCGCCTTCTGCAGCGTCATCCGGATCGCCCCCGCGCCTCGAATTTTTTCCGATTTTTTTCGAATTTTTTTTGAATTTCATTTTCTTGTGCTCTCCATCTCCTTGGATCAAATTTTTGGATTACCCGTCTCACTTTCACTCCCACCCCAAAATTTCTCGATAATACCAAGACTCCATCTCCTTGGATCGAGTTTTTTTGGATTCCCCCCTATGGGGTTTTCGAAATTCCTCGGATCAAGTTTTTGGAATCCCCCCCCCCTCTGGGTATAAGCATTCAAATGAACTCCTCCTATGGGGCATGGTGCTCTCTCTTACTACAGGTCTAAACAAGTGTGACGTCAGTATTCCTCTCATTAATGTGTTTACTCGACGGTCAGTGACGTCACGCGATGACCCCCACACACACAGGCTGAATCATGACGACCCTTTTAGTTCATTAAAGTTAATAAGGGGATATAGTACCTACATCATAGGGAAAACATTTTCATCGTCAGCACACAGGCTGAATCTTGTCACATTTTTTGTTTCGTTAATACCCACAACAATCCAACAATTTCTTTACAACACAAGTCTAGACATTTTTCTCGTTTTAACTATTTCATCTCAGGTCACTCCCCCACGAAGTAACCTCCTCCCCACCCTCCCGAACCCTCACACTCCAACCAACACCTCACAATTTTCACTCATAACCCCCAATTTTTCTCGTTTTAACCCTTTTAGTTCATTAAAGTTAATAAGGGGATACAGTACATCAGAAAGTCACCACAACACTTATAACCACTTTTCGATAAATTCACTAGTCACAATTTTACATATTACGAAGTTAAATACGCACTTTTACTTTGAACACCTTCAAAACACTCTCTTAAATCATTTGGATACTCACAAAAATACCTTTATACATTTCCAAACAACACTGAAATACTCCAAAACATCATTCGAACACCCCCAAAATCACCTCTGAATACTCCCAGAACACCTTCATAAGTACTCTTGCACATCATTTGAACACCTTCATAAGTACTCTCATAATCATTTGTACACCTTCAAAAAACACCTTTGAATACTCACATAAACACCCTTGAACACCTTCAAAACACCTTTGAATAACCTCAAAACACCTTTGAACACCTTCAAAACACCCTTGAACACCCTTGATCACCTTCAAAAAAAACAACATTTGAACACACTCAAAACACCTTTGAACACCTTTGAACATTTCCAAACAACACTGAAACACTTCCAAAAACACCATTTGAGTACTCCCAAATACACCACTGAATACTAAAACACCACTGAATACACTCAAAACACCACCAAAATCACCATGAAACACTTCCAAAAAACACAATTTGAGTACTCCCAATTACACCACTGAATACTACTAAAACACCGCTGAATTCAATCAAAACACCCTTCAACACCTTCAAAACACCTTTGAACACCTTTGAACATTTCCAAAAACACTATTTGAGTACTCCCAATTACACCACTGATTACTACTAAAACACCGCTGAATTCAATCAAAACACCCTTCAACACCTTCAAAAAACATCATTTGAACACCTTCAAAACACTACTTTTAACTTTTCCAAAACACTATTTGAGTACTCCCAATTACACCACTGATTACTACTAAAACACCGCTGAATTCAATCAAAACACCCTTCAACACCTTCAAACACCCTTGAACACCTTCAAAACACTCTTGAATACCTTCAAAAACACCTTTGAACATTTCCAATCAACACTGAAACACTTCCAAAAAAAACACAATTTGAGTACTCCCAATTACACCACTGAATACTACTAAAACACCGCTGAATTCAATCAAAACACCCTTCAACACCTTCAAAACACATTTGAACACCTTCAAAACACTCTCATAATCATTTGAACACACTCAAAACACCTTTGAATAACCTCAAAACACCTTTGAACACCTTCAAAACACCTTTGAACACCTTCAAAACACCTTTGAACATTTCCAATCAACACTGAAACACTTCCAAAAAAACACAATTTGAGTACTCCCAATTACACCACTGAATACTACTAAAACACCGCTGAATTCAATCAAAACACCCTTCAACACCTTCAAAACACCTTTGAACACCTTCAAAACACCTCTTGAACACCTTCAAAACACTCTCACAACATTTGAACACACTCAAAACACCTTTGAGTACACACTCACTGAACTACTAAAACCTGAATTCAATCAAAACACCCTTCAACACCTTCAAACACCCTTGAACACCTTCAAAACACTCTTGAACACCTTCAAAAACACCTTTGAACATTTCCAAAACACTATTTGAGTACTCCCAATTACACCACTGATTACTACTAAAACACCGCTGAATTCAATCAAAACACCCTTCAACACCTTCAAACACCCTTGAACACACTCAAAACACCCTTCAACACCTTCAAAACACCTTTGAACACCTTCAAAACACATTTGAACACATTCAAAACACTCTCATAATCATTTGAACACACTCAAAACACCTTTGAATAACCTCAAAACACCTTTGAACACCTTCAAATCACCCTTGAACACCCTTGATCACCTTCAAAAAAACAACATTTGAACACACTCAAAACACCTTTGAACACCTTTGAACATTTCCAAACAACACTGAAACACTTCCAAAAACACCATTTGAGTACTCCCAAATACACCACTGAATACTAAAACACCACTGAATACACTCAAAACACCACCAAAATCACCATAAACTAAGATCAACACCCACATCCCACAACACCCACAACCCACAACACCCACAATTTTTTCTCGTTTTATCTAATTTCATCAGAAAGTCACAACACCCACACCTCCCATTTTTTTTTTCTCGTTTTAACCCTTTTAGTTCATTAAAGTTAATAAGGGGACACACTACATCAGAAAAAGTCACAAAAACAACCCACTTATAACGTCTTTTCGGTATCTCTAGTTCGACAACAACACCCACATCCCACAACACCCACATCCCACATCCCACACACACACACACACACACACACACATACACACACATCCCTAACCTAGCCTAACCTAACCTAACTTATCCTAACCTAACCTAACCTAACCTAACCTAACCTAACCTAACCTAACCTAACCTAACTTATCCTAACCTAGCCTAACCTAACCTAACCTAACCTTACCTAACTTATCCTAACCTAACCTAACCTAGCCTAACCTAACCTAACTTAACCTAACCTAACCTAACCTAACCGAACCTACCCTAACCTAACCTTACCTAACATAACCTAACCTAGCCTAACCTAACCTAACCTAACTTAACCTAACCCAACCTAACCTAACCTAGCCTAGCCTAACCTAACTAACCTAACCTAACCTAACCTAACCTACCCTAACCTAACCTAACCTAACCTATCTTAACCTTACCTAACCTAACCTAGCCGAACCTATCCTAACCTAACCTAAAATATATTGGAACACTTCCAAAATACATTAGAGTACTCCAGAATTACTTTGAACGACTCCATTTTGGATATTTCCAAATTAGTTTTGAAAACTTTATCGTAAAATCGAACATTATTTTCTTGTTGGTAAACACACTCAATGGTAGAAATATTTACTCGATTTCCGAATAGAAACACTTTCCTCGCTCTGAGAGACTCATTGTGGGTCACCCCTTCCCCCCCCCCCCCCCAACACCACTGGGTAATGCGGTTCACACCCAAGGTAGAACATAACACCTGCGTCAACTCAGGACAGACAGACGCCATGAAATGCGGGTAACATCCAAGGTAGAAAATCATCTCTTTCCAGACCAACTGTCTATCCTAACCTAACCTAACCTAACCTAATTCCTAACCTAACCTCACCTAACCGAACCTAACCTAACTCCATCAATCACCTCTATCCTAACCTAACCTAACCTAACCTAACCCAACCTAACTCCATCAAACACCTCTATCCTAACCTAACCTAACCTATCCTAACCTAACCTAACTCCATCAAACACCTCGAATACTACCTAACTTAACCTAACCTAACCTTACCTAACCTACCGAACCTAACCTAACCTAACCTAACCTATCCTAACCTGTCCTAACCTAACCTAACCTATCCTAACCTAACCTAACCTAACCTAACCTAACTTATCCTAAGCTAACCTAACCTAACTTATCCTAACCTAACCTATCCTAACCTAACCTAACCTAAAATAACGAACCTAACCTAACTTATCCTAATCTAATCTAACCTAACCTAACTTATCCTAACCTAACCTAACTTATCCTAACCTAACCTAACCTAACCTAACCTAACCTAAAATAACCTAACCTAACTTATCCTAACCTACTCACTTTACTTTGAACACCTTCAAAACACTCTCATACATCATTTGAGACCCCCTTTTCTCAATATCTCTCATCCACAACCTTTATCATCTCACTACAGAACAACCCCAAGATTACTTCGAACACTCTCATAAAGCATTTGAGTACTCACATAAACACTTTTGAACATTTCCAAACAACACTGAAGCACTTCCAAAATATCATTTTGATTACTCCCAAATAAGATTTGACAGCTCTAATTTATCTACACTTACACATTTCATTAAATTACATCTCATCCCCCCAAACTCCTCCCTCATTCTCCAGACTTTACAACATTAGCACAAAAAAAAACTAACTCATACACTTATGACATGAGACATTACCATATCTAACACACTGACTAACTTTGAACCAACTCTGAACACCACTGATCTTCTTCAAAAAATGCTCTGCACATCATTTGAACACCTTCAAAAAAAACACCATCAAACACCTCCGAATACTCCCAAAAAACACTACTGATTACTACCAAATCACCACTGAATACTACCAATCACCGTCAAAATCACCAGAAACTAAGTTTAACATCACCATCTAACATCCTTTTTATAGAAATCCCCTCAAATCACTATAACCAAGAACTCCCTCCCCATTTGGGGCTTGAAAAAAAAAAAAAAAAAAAAAAAAAGCATGAACACAAACCTAATACGCAAACACTTAGTACATGATCACCATCAACTGAAAACATATCTTGTACACACACATAATATAAGACAATCACCAACTACAATCACCCATGTTCACTTACCTCAAAATCACTAATATCACAGAAAACAATCATTTTTATAAACATTTCACACACACACACAAAAAAAAAAAAATCATATTTGACAATATCTAAGCGCACTCACCTCACTACCACCAACACACGATGTCTCACCTCACAGGACCGACGAGCTCACCTCCAGTGACGTCACACTCCCATTGTGTTACTTGGTGGTTGGTAACATCACACCTAACCCCCCTTGTTTCAACCTGTTGTACCCTACATTATCTAAGAACACTATATCCAAGACGATTACCAGATTTTATGATCCCCAACACCAAGATCACAGAAAACACACATTTTTATAATTATTCACACAAAAATCACGATCACCAATTCCATATCATGTTTACCGTCATCTATCAACACTAATCACCAAGATCACCAAAAAATCTAAGATCATGCATCTCAAAACTACTATGATCACTGAAAACACTTATTTTTTAAACATTCGCACAAAAATAAGACATACACAAAAATACCACAACACTTCCACCAACATCTATAACATAACATGAGCACTATAACATATCACTATCACAAAAAAAAAAAAATAATACACAGACACCCACATATTATACATTTCAATTGCAAATTTAAGACATGAGACATACACACCAAATCTAAGACATTCACCTCCAACTAAGACATACACATCACCCTTAAAACTTCCTTCCTTATTCATTCCGTATATCTCCTAGAGCTGTTTTAACCCCGACGGATCCATCACGACGTAGGAGCCAGAGGAACCATCACCACTCCAACACCACCTACTACACTCTGGCTCCTACGTCGTGATGGATCCGTCGGGGTTAAAACAGCTCTAGGAGATATACGGAATGAATAAGGAAGGAAGTTTTAAGGGTGATGTGTATGTCTTAGTTGGAGGTGAATGTCTTAGATTTGGTGTGTATGTCTCATGTCTTAAATTTGCAATTGAAATGTATAATATGTGGGTGTCTGTGTATTATTTTTTTTTTTTTTTTGTGATAGTGATATGTTATAGTGCTCATGTTATGTTATAGATGTTGGTGGAAGTGTTGTGGTATTTTTGTGTATGTCTTATTTTTGTGCGAATGTTTAAAAAATAAGTGTTTTCAGTGATCATAGTAGTTTTGAGATGCATGATCTTAGATTTTTTGGTGATCTTGGTGATTAGTGTTGATAGATGACGGTAAACATGATATGGAATTGGTGATCGTGATTTTTGTGTGAATAATTATAAAAATGTGTGTTTTCTGTGATCTTGGTGTTGGGGATCATAAAATCTGGTAATCGTCTTGGATATAGTGTTCTTAGATAATGTAGGGTACAACAGGTTGAAACAAGGGGGGTTAGGTGTGATGTTACCAACCACCAAGTAACACAATGGGAGTGTGACGTCACTGGAGGTGAGCTCGTCGGTCCTGTGAGGTGAGACATCGTGTGTTGGTGGTAGTGAGGTGAGTGCGCTTAGATATTGTCAAATATGAGTTTTTTTTTTTTTTTTTTTGTGTGTGTGTGTGAAATGTTTATAAAAATGATTGTTTTCTGTGATATTAGTGATTTTGAGGTAAGTGAACATGGGTGATTGTAGTTGGTGATTGTCTTATATTATGTGTGTGTACAAGATATGTTTTCAGTTGATGGTGATCATGTACTAAGTGTTTGCGTATTAGGTTTGTGTTCATGCTTTTTTTTTTTTTTTTTTTTTTTTTTAATGCGCCAAATGGGGAGGGAGTTCTTGGTTATAGTGATTTGAGGGGATTTCTATAAAAAGGATGTTAGATGGTGATGTTAAACTTAGTTTCTGGTGATTTTGACGGTGATTGGTAGTATTCAGTGGTGATTTGGTAGTAATCAGTAGTGTTTTTTGGGAGTATTCGGAGGTGTTTGATGGTGTTTTTTTTTGAAGGTGTTCAAATGATGTGCAGAGCATTTTTTGAAGAAGATCAGTGGTGTTCAGAGTTGGTTCAAAGTTAGTCAGTGTGTTAGATATGGTAATGTCTCATGTCATAAGTGTATGAGTTAGTTTTTTTTTGTGCTAATGTTGTAAAGTCTGGAGAATGAGGGAGGAGTTTGGGGGGATGAGATGTAATTTAATGAAATGTGTAAGTGTAGATAAATTAGAGCTGTCAAATCTTATTTGGGAGTAATCAAAATGATATTTTGGAAGTGCTTCAGTGTTGTTTGGAAATGTTCAAAAGTGTTTATGTGAGTACTCAAATGCTTTATGAGAGTGTTCGAAGTAATCTTGGGGTTGTTCTGTAGTGAGATGATAAAGGTTGTGGATGAGAGATATTGAGAAAAGGGGGTCTCAAATGATGTATGAGAGTGTTTTGAAGGTGTTCAAAGTAAAGTGAGTAGGTTAGGATAAGTTAGGTTAGGTTATTTTATGTTAGGTTAGGTTAGGTTAGGATAAGTTAGGTTAGGTTAGGATAAGTTAGGTTAGGTTAGATTAGATTAGGATAAGTTAGGTTAGGTTCGTTATTTTAGGTTAGGTTAGGTTAGGATAGGTTAGGTTAGGATAAGTTAGGTTAGGTTAGCTTAGGATAAGTTAGGTTAGGTTAGGTTAGGTTAGGTTAGGATAGGTTAGGTTAGGTTAGGACAGGTTAGGATAGGTTAGGTTAGGTTAGGTTAGGTTCGGTAGGTTAGGTAAGGTTAGGTTAGGTTAAGTTAGGTAGTATTCGAGGTGTTTGATGGAGTTAGGTTAGGTTAGGATAGGTTAGGTTAGGTTAGGATAGAGGTGTTTGATGGAGTTAGGTTGGGTTAGGTTAGGTTAGGTTAGGTTAGGATAGAGGTGATTGATGGAGTTAGGTTAGGTTCGGTTAGGTGAGGTTAGGTTAGGTTAGGAATTAGGTTAGGTTAGGTTAGGTTAGGTTAGGATAGACAGTTGGTCTGGAAAGAGATGATTTTCTACCTTGGATGTTACCCGCATTTCATGGCGTCTGTCTGTCCTGAGTTGACGCAGGTGTTATGTTCTACCTTGGGTGTGAACCGCATTACCCAGTGGTGTTGGGGGGGGGGGGGGGAAGGGGTGACCCACAATGAGTCTCTCAGAGCGAGGAAAGTGTTTCTATTCGGAAATCGAGTAAATATTTCTACCATTGAGTGTGTTTACCAACAAGAAAATAATGTTCGATTTTACGATAAAGTTTTCAAAACTAATTTGGAAATATCCAAAAAAAAATGGAGTCGTTCAAAGTAATTCTGGAGTACTCTAATGTATTTTGGAAGTGTTCCAATATATTTTAGGTTAGGTTAGGATAGGTTCGGCTAGGTTAGGTTAGGTAAGGTTAAGATAGGTTAGGTTAGGTTAGGTTAGGTTAGGTTAGGTTAGGTTAGGTTAGGTTAAGTTAGGTTAGGCTAGGTTAGGTTAGGTTAGGTTGGGTTAGGTTAAGTTAGGTTAGGTTAGGTTAGGCTAGGTTAGGTTATGTTAGGTAAGGTTAGGTTAGGGTAGGTTCGGTTAGGTTAGGTTAGGTTAGGTTAAGTTAGGTTAGGTTAGGCTAGGTTAGGTTAGGTTAGGATAAGTTAGGTAAGGTTAGGTTAGGTTAGGATAGGTTAGGATAAGTTAGGTTAGGTTAGGTTAGGTTAGGTTAGGTTAGGTTAGGTTAGGTTAGGATAAGTTAGGTTAGGTTAGGCTAGGTTAGGGATGTGTGTGTATGTGTGTGTGTGTGTGTGTGTGTGTGTGTGGGATGTGGGATGTGGGTGTTGTGGGATGTGGGTGTTGTTGTCGAACTAGAGATACCGAAAAGACGTTATAAGTGGGTTGTTTTTGTGACTTTTTCTGATGTAGTGTGTCCCCTTATTAACTTTAATGAACTAAAAGGGTTAAAACGAGAAAAAAATGGGAGGTGTGGGTGTTGTGACTTTCTGATGAAATTAGATAAAACGAGAAAAAATTGTGGGTGTTGTGGGTTGTGGGTGTTGTGGGATGTGGGTGTTGATCTTAGTTTATGGTGATTTTGGTGGTGTTTTGAGTGTATTCAGTGGTGTTTTAGTATTCAGTGGTGTATTTGGGAGTACTCAAATGGTGTTTTTGGAAGTGTTTCAGTGTTGTTTGGAAATGTTCAAAGGTGTTCAAAGGTGTTTTGAGTGTGTTCAAATGTTGTTTTTTTGAAGGTGATCAAGGGTGTTCAAGGGTGTTTTGAAGGTGTTCAAAGGTGTTTTGAGGTTATTCAAAGGTGTTTTGAGTGTGTTCAAATGATTATGAGAGTGTTTTGAATGTGTTCAAATGTGTTTTGAAGGTGTTCAAAGGTGTTCAAAGGTGTTTTTGAAGGTGTTGAAGGGTGTTTTGAGTGTGTTCAAGGGTGTTTGAAGGTGTTGAAGGGTGTTTTGATTGAATTCAGCGGTGTTTTAGTAGTAATCAGTGGTGTAATTGGGAGTACTCAAATAGTGTTTTGGAAATGTTCAAAGGTGTTTTTGAAGGTGTTCAAGAGTGTTTTGAAGGTGTTCAAGGGTGTTTGAAGGTGTTGAAGGGTGTTTTGATTGAATTCAGCGGTGTTTTAGTAGTATTCAGTGGTGTAATTGGGAGTACTCAAATTGTGTTTTTTTTGGAAGTGTTCAAAGGTGTTTTGAGTGTGTTCAAATGTTGTTTTTTTGAAGGTGATCAAGGGTGTTCAAGGGTGTTTTGAAGGTGTTCAAAGGTGTTTTGAGGTTATTCAAAGGTGTTTTGAGTGTGTTCAAATGATTATGAGAGTGTTTTGAAGGTGTTCAAAGGTGTTCAAAGGTGTTTTGAAGGTGTTGAAGGGTGTTTTGATTGAATTCAGCGGTGTTTTAGTAGTATTCAGTGGTGTAATTGGGAGTACTCAAATTGTGTTTTTTTTGGAAGTGTTTCAGTGTTGATTGAAATGTTCAAAGGTGTTTTGTGTTCAAAGGTGTTTTGAGGTTATTCAAAGGTGTTTTGAGTGTGTTCAAGGGTGTTTGAAGGTGTTCAAATGTGTTTTGAAGGTGTTCAAAGGTGTTTTGAAGGTGTTGAAGGGTGTTTTGATTGAATTCAGCGGTGTTTTAGTAGTATTCAGTGGTGTAATTGGGAGTACTCAAATTGTGTTTTTTTGGAAGTGTTTCAGTGTTGATTGGAAATGTTCAAAGGTGTTTTTGAAGGTATTCAAGAGTGTTTTGAAGGTGTTCAAGGGTGTTTGAAGGTGTTGAAGGGTGTTTTGATTGAATTCAGCGGTGTTTTAGTAGTAATCAGTGGTGTAATTGGGAGTACTCAAATAGTGTTTTGGAAATGTTCAAAGGTGTTCAAAGGTGTTTTGAAGGTGTTGAAGGGTGTTTTGATTGAATTCAGCGGTGTTTTAGTAGTAATCAGTGGTGTAATTGGGAGTACTCAAATAGTGTTTTTGGAAATGTTCAAAGGTGTTCAAAGGTGTTTTGAAGGTGTTGAAGGGTGTTTTGATTGAATTC